>NW_010560144.1:37899-56836 GCF_000687285.1 Phaethon lepturus | reverse complement strand
CGACCTGGCGGCACCGCACGCCTGCGCCCAAGCTAACCGAAGCCACGCCTGTGATGATGTGCTCCCCACTTTAACTTCTAGGTTGTTCCCTGCATTGGGAAGGCATTTGGGGGTGCGGGGAGTTGGAGGTGAGGGCACGCGCAAAGCCTGAGCCCCGACCCGGAGAACAGGCTCCTGCTTGGGCACGAACACGGGCTGGGCTTATGAAGGCTGGATGTTTTATCACACTCCTGTCCCATGACATAGCAATAAGACTCTAGAAAATAATGGGCAAACAAGTAAAACGTAAAGAACAGAGGACATAAGAATTCTTAAAAATAATCTTCAATTAAAATGGGGATTTTGGCCAAGTCTTGTGGTAGCTGGTTCATTCTACCTATTTCCAGGGCACAGTGTAGCAGTGCTTCCTGCCGCTTTTAAGGTTGTCTCTTTTGTGAAGTTTATATACGGCAGACCCAATTTTAGGAGCAATGGCGGGGAGGGGGAGATTTATTACTGTGTCTAATAGAAAATAGAAGCTAGCTTTTAAGAGTTCTTTAAACACCATGAGAGGGTTAGCACTGTAGTTGGTGCATTTAATTACTTGAGCTGAAACTAATCAGGGCTCATAGTCTTTGGGCCCAAGTGTTGGATTTCTGTTGTTTTTTACTTGATTATTTGCATCATCAGTTTTTGTCATCACTGCTTTTATGTAAAAATGGTGGGGCCCCTGAATGCTTCCTTCCCTGGCCCGCGTGCTGACGGACGGGCCCGGCTCCCTGGGCAGCGGCAGGAAGGACACGGTGACTGGGGCACAGCACCAGGTAAGTGAAAGCCCTGGTGGGCAGCCCCAGGCTGTGTTGCACACACTGACCTGCCTAGTCCTGTGGGACGTGATGCTTGGAGTTAATGGGGCTGCAGGGGGAAAAGAGCAAAAAATTTCGCCTGTTGGCCTTGAGTTTCAGTGCTGTTTTATTTCAAGTTTATCGAAACTTGCAAAATTAATTTTATTCTGTTACTGGGGTAATGTGGAATAACAGAACTTGACTCTCAGCCCAGGCACCAGCCTCTTAAAGGCTTGGCCTTTACCATTTTAAAGTATTTTAACTCAGCTCCTACATGTGTTAAGGGATTTATCAGGGTAGTCTCAGAAAATCTGCTTTATACCCAGTTACAATTTAGACGAAGAAATACTTTTTAAATTTTTTTTTAACTACACAGAAATGGAATTAAGATTTTAAGTTAAAGCAGGAATTCAAGCTTATCTCCAAAGCTACCTCTGGAATTTCCATACAGGGTGGAGTTTGGTTTGAGAAAGCCAGAGGTGCTCACAGCTGCGTTGCAGCCTGGTGCTGTCCTGGCCCCATTTCATGATGTACGGACCTGCCCATGCACACGCCCTGTCCGTTCCCTTTTCACTGCCAAGATAAGGGCACTTGCCGGATACTTAAGCAGGTTGATATATCAGACACTTACTTCTTAACAAGTTCTGTATTCTTTATTAGTACAGCCCCAAAATACCACCCCATCCCCAAGTCAGGCTGCCAGGGTCTCATGTGGCTCTATCTAAAAGTTGTGGGTCAGCTACTTTGACGTTTTCATCAGAGAGAGACAGGAAAGAGTAAAACACTGGATTAGAATTTTATTTAATTTTCAACTGAAACTCCCAAAAGCTCACTCTCAACACAACAGCTGTAATATTATAAATGAACCTTTATTAAAGACACTTCAATGCCATTTGTTAGACACTTCAATATCTTACATGTTTTTCAATGTACAACATTGTACCAAATTTTCTAATAAATAAATAACTTTGTACACAAAAGTAATACTTCCTCTTTCACATTGCCTCTTAGAAGCAGCAAATTCACATATTTAGTGGAAGTCGTAACATTAGGCAGTTAACTTTATTCAGAAACATTATTTTCAAATGTTAATGTGGCAAATATGCTTTGTATCTGCAATGGTGATGACATTTCCGCCAGCAAAATGAGTCAATTAAATCATTCCCATCTTCCCCCTGTCCCCGGTGCCGCTGTTTTCACCTTGCTTTTTCCCTTGAGTAAAGGGAAAATAACGCTCGGTTTATGATTTTTCTAACATCCGTTTCCTTTGCGTTGAATAAACTTGGCACTCAACATAATTAGCCACCTGTCTCAAAGTGCAAACGTGTCAACAGTCAGGAACGGATACAGACAGGTACCTGGCTGAATTATGCCTTGCTGCGTCAGCGGGCCAGTCTACGCCGAAACTCGCCCTCGGCCAGCGGGCACTACTGGGCCCTTCCCTCAGGGCAGCTGCTGGCTTCCCCAGGTAGACACCCCTCACATCCCAACGCCTGGCAGCTCACTGGAACCCCCAGGCAGAGCCCCAGGCAACGGACCTGAACAGAAAATTAAATGCTTCTGCCCTTGTTTCTGATGCTTGTTCTGAGCCACAGCACTCGCAAAGGTGGAGTTCCACCAGACTTGGCTTCAGTGGAACGGGCATTTGAGTTGCTCCTAAGGAAAAAAAGTAACAAAACCCCCTAATAAACCTTCCCCCAAAGTAGTCATCACCGGAGTTAGCAATCTCATGTTAGCAGAACTCAAATTACAAGTAACTGGAAGGGACTCCTCCATCCACAGGTACCAACACCAACAGAAAGCAGCCTTTCTATAAATAAAAAGCATCATAGTGAAGTTAGAAGTGACGAAAGATCTGACCGACCAACGTAGGCATTTCTTTTTCCCCCCATTCATGGATGAACTTAAAAGACCACATAAACATACTTGGGACATTTCCATTTAACAGAGTCCTTTCAACCATAAATATAGTTTCCCTTCTAAGTGAGTGTGTTCCTGACTAGCCCGGAGTTGCTACACAAAGTAGCGTAATTCATCTGAGGCGACAGGAAAGCGTAATATTGTGTGGCAGGAAAAGAAGTATCAGATGAATTAAGGGTACAGCTGTCACCTCAGGAGTGCAATTTAATTGTGTTGTCAAAACAGCTCTATGGTTTCAAACCCGCTCCGTTTGATGTATTTTTTGGGGGTGTGAAAATGCATTACACTGGCACAGGAGCTCCCTTCTATACAGGGCTAGGCTGGATCATCCTACGCACCTTACGCAGGTAAAGCTGCAGTCAGCTCTGTAGGTCAGCAGTGCTGTACCACATGGGCAGATGACAGCACCTGCTATGATGCTTCTTGACTGGTGCAGTATGTGAGACCACCCCACGGTTTACCGCGTGAATTATTTATTTTGGTAATGGCCGCTCAACTAATGGCCACAGCCGTTTTGGGGCTCTGCACTGTTGCTGAATTATTTAGTGCCTCGTGTGTGGTCCGCTCTAACGCAGCACAGTCACAATTCAGATCCTAATTTTTATGCAGTTTTGAAAAGTAATGGAATTTAAGTTCTTCCACCAACAGGAAAAAATGAGGTTGCCATGTAATTTCTCACTGTACTTTTTTTTTTTCCTTATAAACTTCATTTGAAATAGTTGAAGATCTCTGTTTAAATGTGTTAAGTGCAATAACTTTCAAAGGGGAAGGAAATTTGTGCTAAGTAACCCAATTGATATTTGTTTTAAAGGAACTTCCATTGAAAAGAGGACAATCCCTTTGGAACAGTCTGGCTTTTTAAAGTTCTGCTTATGCATTTAAGGCACCAGAATTATTTTTCTCACAACATTTAACAGCAACCTGATACTGAAAACAATATTGCCAAAATTGTAAAATTTCACTCAGTTTTCCATGCACTAAAGATTAAAATAGCCTCTGTAAAAGATATATATATTTTTTTATATATATATTTATATATGAAAACTCTTATGTACAATTGTATCAAATACTTTTCTCTTTACACAATAATCCCTTGCATTTATGTGCTTCATATGCAAGTCAACTTTTGAACGCTTCATACTTCTCAGGGAAGTTTTAAACTATATACAAACAGATGACGCTCGAACAGGAGTTTGTTCCCCATACAAGCTTGTTTCTCATACCTCAGTTGTTTGCCTTTGACAGGTCATCAGTTCAAGATTTGAGGTAGAAGTAAGTAGCCTATATACTCTGTGCAAAAAAAAAAAATAATAGTGTGTTTGTTAATTTGCACATGGCAGTCTGTCCTCTCAGTCCAGCGATCTGTTCGGTGGCTTCAACTCACGAAGGGAGGTGCACGGCTTGGGCGCGTAGCCGTTGGACAGGAGAGCCTGTTTCACTTCTGCTTCGCTCTGCAAATCCAGTAGTGTTGGGGAAGTTTCAGGAAGCACGTTCAGTTGCTTTAATGACCCTCCTGCCGGTGAAGCTCGCACCAAATTAAGGTTGTTAAGCTCTGATGGCTTTGCTACTGCTTGTGAAGAGCCTGCAAAAAAACAAACCAGAGCGGTGAGTTGACGCTCAGCCTGCCAGCACTCCACATAAAACCAACCCCTGCCACTGCTGTTCGTGCCCTTGAGCCAGTTAAAAAAGCTGATGGGAGAAAACAGGGCTCTGACGTAACCCAGAGGGTGTTGTATTGCATCTGGGGAGAAAAAGACATCCCCAAGGAGAGGCATACCATGCTGGTCTGCAAGCAGTGGGCTGGTCGTGCTCCCAGGTCTTATTCTGTCGTGGTTGCTGGGGTAGAGGGTCCCGTCTGTTTCCATCCTCTTGCCGCCAGCAATCCCGTTGCACGGCTGAGGATGAAGAAGGCTGGTGCCTGCACCCCTCTTCCTGTTTCGTTCCTTGCTGCTCAGTGCGTTGGGGTAGGTATGATCCATAGTCTTAAGGCTCTCGGAGTAGCACTCCGACTCCTTGGGGTAAATGTGGACGTTCATGCTGTCCGTGCTGCCGCTGCAGTCCGTGCACACAACTGGCAGGCCATAGCCTGTAGGGGAGGAAGGCAAAATGGCAACAGATGAAGACGAACCAGCTGGAAGCTGTCAGCACTGAAGCACGCAACTTGCATAAAGAAAAGGCAGCTCTGTTTAGCTCACCTGTCCCTCGGCAGTGTGGGAATCTCTCACTAAATAATACGGACATTTCTTGGGTTTACACAGGGCTAGCAAATAAATACCTGTTAGCTTTCAGAACTCTCTAAAGGGAGTGCCAATTAACAGGTTTAGTTGATTGGGGTTTTTTTTTTTACTCCAAACAAGTTGTGACTTTTTTTTTTTTTTAATGTAATCTGTGCATGTACTTCCTTTTCCAGACTTTCTAGTAGGGTAGAGACAGAAAGCGCAACTTTCCTGTACCTGCTTCAAAATACCAAGTTACCTTTCTTATTTTTGTGCTGCTGCTTTACAGGGATCACTGTCAACTCATATTGTTATCTCAAGATACATTATTAATGTTAGTGGTAACAACAGATGAGCACAAATCAAAGCAGCAAGCAGGAAGGAGTTTCTAAATGCTGAAAGTTAATTTCCTTAGTGCACTTGACAACTCAACTTCACAGTTTGTCCTGGAGAGAAAATCTGTTTCACTGGCTGTTTTTCTGTGGATGTTACAATACGCATGAGAACAGAAAACACACCCAAAAAATAGAAAAGTATGAGTGTAACACCCAAGAAATTGGCAAAGAGCAGAGGCAGGTGTAGTGCCCAAAACAACCTTTAGATTTTGAAAATAATAAAAAAAGAAAGCTGAGCTTTGAAGTTGACAGCCCCTTTAAAGAGCATGAAAAATTTTAACACCTTCAGTTTGAAAGTGCTCTCACATTTTAGGAATAGCTCAAATCAAAATACCCATCAGTCAGCTGCAAGGACTGGCAATTGTGAGCCTCTTTCTGAGGGTTCCTCGAATTCAAACTATCCACGCTTGATAGAGGATCAAAGCAAGCAGGAGAAAGTAAATTTACTGTGCTCACACCTGAGAATCATTCTGGGCTTTTTTTCCTGAAGGTAACCATTTCTTGTCTTAATGCTGTCTGACTTGGAGGGCTTTCTGATCTGTACAAACACAAAATGCCTTTCCAGATTAATGGGTTTTGTACCTGTCTTATCTGGAACAAGCATTCCATCAGCCACGTCTTCAGTTTTCCAAGTGTCTTTATTATAGCCGATACACAGCTTTGGCTGTCTACAACCTACAGTGGGAGCTTCAACATCTGGACACCTTCCAGCATCAGTCTGACACATACCTGTAACAAACGAACCATCTGGCTAAAGATTACAACCATCTGCTCTCAGTTAAATGACTTGTTAGTCTTATTTCTACTGTAAAAGCTGCGAAAGGGAGAAAAAATTGCAATGGAGATAATAGATAATTTTTAGCTAACGTTTAACAGAATAAATGCTGTATGATCTCAGGAGAATCTTAGTTCAGAACGCTTAACTTTTCCTTCCTAACACCTTGTGTTTAAATACTGTAAAATCCCAACATTTAATTTCTAAGCCTGAAGGCAGGGACAGGCAATGCTAATGTATTTTCTAGTAGAGCTTAACTATGGGTAACTCTGGTGCCAAAAAACTAATCCAAAATTAGCAAAAAAATAGTCCTTAGGGCCTGACTGAGCAGTTTCTGAAGGAGTCTGCTTGTATGAACACTGTTATTACCGGGAGAGGATAGCTTTGTGAAGTGAAAGACAGATCCTTGTTCTGCATAAATGCAGTAGCTAGAGAATTACATTATAAAGATCTTTCAGATAACTCGTAACAAGCACAGAAGTACTTTGTACTGGGATTTCTACCTCCTCATATCAAGTTCAGATAGAGCGTTACAGAAAAAATAATTAAACCAGTTGTCACCGTTGCTCTCTATGTGCCCGTTAGGCTGCGGGTTTTCTACTCTGACGGCTGCTTCCTGCCGGTCAGAAAGCGTCCCTTGTGAAGACAAGTAGCTTGGCACGTCGGGTGGCACAATAGTCTCATCTAAAGCAATGAGAGCAGAGAAATGTCAGTTCCTAGCAAGATATAATGGCTTCTGTTTTCAAAGGCATGTAAAAATCACATTTTCAAAAGGGATCTGGAACCACATCTGTAACTGGTATTTTCTGTAGATGCAATGGAAACCAAACTGCCTAAATGCTCCACTCCCCTTGGATGCCCCACTCCTGATTTTTTCAAAGCTTAACACTATGAGATACAGTGCTGAGAAAGACATTTTGAGTGTTCACATTTGGCACGGTCCGTACAAGGTAGGTGGAGGTGGAACTGTCTCTTCAGAACAAGTAAAACCTTCCTTTTCCCCTGAAATTGAGAGTACTTCATTTGACTCAAGTCCTCTGTCTCCCAAAGTCACGAGTAAAAGACTTGTGGAGAACAGGCTCTTCAATTCACTTAAGCAGGCAAGTACATCTAAGCCCCTTAGCTATCCCCTTGGCTTTCTTCATTTTGTATCAGGCAAAATTTCCCTTGTCACACAAAACCAAGTAAAACTCAATTATGCTAGGCCTGAAGCCCTAGATTTTCAGGACTGAAAAAAAGAGGGGGGAAATCCCCCCGACACATCACAATGGTCATATGGTACCCAAGACTTCCTACCTAGCCCCTATCTTTAAAATGCTACGTCATACTCTATCTAAAGCTAAGTGTAACGTAGGAAGGCTGCAAATCCCAGTAGGGTGGGGAAGTCTTAGGCTGGTTCTTCCATACTTCTGTTCAGATGTATTATGTTCTGCATAATGTTGAGGGGGCAGGAGAGTTTATTCGCACTTGAATACTTATTTCAGCACCAAATTATCCCCTTTGAATATCAGGAGGAAGAAATAAACACTACTACTTCCCTCAAAAAGTGAGGGATATGCCTCATCAGCAGCGCTACAACAGCTCTTACAGGCAACATGGAAAAAGGGATTCCAGCTTCAAAGCCTAATTTTTCAAGTTTTGAATACGAAGTTTTTGAAAATACAGATTCCCAAGAAGTAAGACAGGTTCCCAGTGCCATGGACATAATCCAGACTGTCTCAAGAGTTATCACTTATGGTCATGGAAAAGCAATGGCTGAAATTACTGCCAAGTGGAAAAGACCTTTCTGAAGAGCAAGCCAAGGGGAGAAATGCAGCTCTGAACATGCTTCAACAGCAAGTGAAAGCTGGTTCCAGCTTTGTGAGCCAAGAGAACCACTGAGATAAGCCAACTGCTTTTGCAGTGTGATTGTGCGGCCACCCGACAAGCCGATTCAGCCTCAGTGGGAAGTTTGACAGCACAAAAGGTTAGAGAAAGCAGGAGACTGGAGCTACCTGTGTTGGTGACACTGTATTCTTCACTCTTCTTCCTCGTTTGGTAGATGATGCAGACCCAGACTAGAGATGTCAGCACGATGCTACACACTACAGCAATGGTGATGATCCCCACAGTGGTACGGTCCTTCCTGCAGCCAAGAGACTGTAAGATGCTCACGTGGCTGTGTGCACGCTCTGTCCCCAGGGTGTTGGACATTTCACAGGTATATTTCCCAGCATCCTCCAAGACAACATTCCTAACGATCAGCAGCTGGTTGCCAGAGGTAAAGTGATGCCTTTCTGTCACGATCAGGGGCTGGTCACCTTTCAGCCAGGTAATGCGGGGAGGTGGGCTCCCTGTGGCTTTGCACTGAAGAGCCACAGTCTCACCTACGGACACTACATGGTCTTCCAGTGGATGAATCAAAGATGGCGTCTCTGCAAGAGAATAAACACAGAAGTTAATTCTTGGGGACAGTGGAACAACAGATTTCTTTTAACAGTATTGAACATAACTGATGTTCCTGCAGACAAATACACAGCAATGCACTGTGCAGCCACGTGCCCAGGAGCATGGCAGCTGCAAACCACAGCAGATATAACAACTACAACCAAGGCCTTCCCATGACCAGTTGGTGTTAGTCTTCCCAACAAAGAAACCCCTGAGGACAAGGGGGGCAATGGCTGACACACGTGAATTATTTCATAGGGCAAGAGAGATGGAGCACAATTTCCTTTTGAAGTCATTTTCCCAGACAGCAAACAGGGTGGCTGGAGGGGCTTCCTTGGCCAAGAGGAAATGAGACTTATGGTGCCTTCTCTTAATTAGCAGAGTATTTTTCATTAGTTAACTATGGTGTAAAAGAACAAAACAAGACTAATGCAGAGTGCTGTCTCTGTCCCTTTTCTGTATTTGCAACTGCTGAAGAGCTTGAACAGCAATCCCTTCCAGTTCCTGCTTCCAGACCACTTGGTCTCTTGTGGCCCTAATGCATCTTACCCAGTACAGTCAGGGTGGCATTCGTAAGCACAGACCCTGCAGAGTTCTGTGCCGTGCAGCTGTAGACACCCATGTCTTCTATCTTCACATCCGTAATGAAGAAGACATCGTCATCAGGCATGACGTGCATGCGGCGTTCCCGGGCCGCAGGGAAGTCCGTGCCCCCATCTTTCTGCCAGGCGATTTGTGGGGTGGGGTGTCCTTCAGCAGCACACTCCAGCCGTGCTGTTGTCCCTGTCCGGCTGGTGATGTCATGGGGAGTTTTGATAAACGAGGGCAACACTGATAAAAACAATAAAAAGGGATGAGCAATTCCATGGGGAAAACACCATCTTCTGGGAAGTTCTATTTTCCTTCCTAGGCAGGAGATCAGTATGATCATTACCCATAGGCAAGAGGGCAGCAAGCTGCTTCCTGCAGGATATATCTAAACTGCTGGGGACTAACCCTGTGTTTCTACAGCACATACCTGTCTGCGGTGTCCAAGACCCGCCCCCCACTCAAGATCATTAGAGCTGGGACCAAAGCTAATTTTTTTCTGTGATTAACCTGGAAAGAAACCCTGTTCTCTCTCCTACAAAGAGCTTTCAATCCCTACAGTCCCTCCTCTTGGTATCCTTTTGTGTTTTCGTTCTCTTTTGCCCATTTCACTGGGCAAAGACTCTACTGGAAGAGCCAAAGAGAGGCAGGTAAAGCCGTTAAGAACATGCTGAAGTGCTTGGCTGGATGGCAGCCATCACAAGCCCGGCACGTGCTCTTCACATGGCATTTCTCAGCATCCACTGAGGCACAAGCAGCTGGTGTGAGGAGGTTAAGAGCTCCTCACTGTCAGGAAAGGACCCTCAGGAGTAACTGCCTGCGAAAAGTGGGTCTCAGAGAATTGTACCAGCTCAGGTGGAGGAAAGGAATGAGAAAGCATCTTCCCACTCACCGTTAACAGTGAGTCGGGCCTTGTTGGAGTAGGTAGAGCCAAAGTGGTTGGTGATGATACACTGGTAACGCCCTTCGTTGGCAAAGGTGACATGCCGGAGGTGCAGAATGGTGGTGTACTCCATCACCTCACCATCCTTTGCCCGTACATGGGCAAAGTTCTCGATCTCAGCATTGTAGAGCATCTCATTGTCTTTCTTCCATGCAAACATCATGGGGGAGCTGCTACTGCTGGCAGCCGAGCACGTGAAACGGATGTCCTTCCCAAGGACAGCCACTGTTGTCTCAGGCTGGATGATGATCTGTGGTTTGGGGAAATCATCTAAGAGAAAACAGCAGGCACAGTTAGGTCTGGACTATGAGGAAAGACTGAAGCAAAGAGATGCAATGAAAAAGGAGTAGTGCATAAGTGAAAGACATTATTGCACATCTGCTTTTACATCCCCTGTTGTCTACACCAGAAAGCAGCTCTCACTAGAGAGACTGGCTCTACAGGGCAGATGTGCCATGCACAACTCCACCGAGCGGCTGGTCTAAGCTAGGACTCTCGTTCCTCTGATTCCTTCAGTAATCAGTTGACTGAGATGGTCACTTAGTGACCTCAAACACCTACAAGATGCCTAGCTCTCTTCACCAATGTAACTAAACTTCAGAAAGGTATTATGGTCTAAATAAAATATCCTTCCTTGGACAGCACAGAAGAACAATACGGAACTTAAAACGTCACCTCCAGGCCTGCATTAGCGTGAAGCAGGAGGACACTTAAAGGGCTGCAAATGCCCCCTCTAGGGCTAAATGCTCATAAGCAAGGCAACTGCAGCACACACTGTCAAAGCAGAAGCAGCTGTATTTGCCTGTCACCCGCCTGGGGTGGAAAGCTTTGCACACCCTCTCTGCCCTGAAGATTGTTGGTTTTAGCAAGGTTCCAAGCAGATTCATTTATTAGATTTCTACAAATGGTGTAATTTAATATTTGACTAAGGTTTAATTAAACAGCCAGGCCTCTGGAACCAGGAGTACTAGTGCCTGGAGGACTTGGCAGGCACCAGAGAAGCAAAGCTGTCTTCACTTTGTGATGTTGCTGTGGGGATGGAGCCTTCATCATCGCTTCTTCCAGATGAACGCAGCAAGCCTCCCAGACTCGCTCAGAGGCCACCTAGGCAGAGCCCTACCACTCTGGGATTGAGAGGGACATGGGACAGCAGCTGGAACAAAGCTTTTGCTCTATGTTCAATGCAAGTCATGCATTCAACTTAGTTAACTAGCGTTTTCAAAAGCTCATTTTTCCTTCATCAAATAGCCATGTGCAGCTCCACCCAGGATCCACACTGGTTGGCTCCACACCACAGGGTTTGGCTCACCAAACCAAGCCTTTATTTTGCCCAAAAGCTAGATGCATGAGCAGCATCACTGTGGCCTCCTCTAATCATTTACATTTCTTTTCTGTATGAGAGAGGTAGTAGATGTTTCTGTGTGCTAGATTTTAACTGAAGCTCCTTTGCAACCACAGCTCAGGTGCAGAGTCAACTGCAGTGTTTGGGTGGGAGAACAGCAGTAGGTGCTGTTTAGAAGAAAAAACAACCATAGGATAAAAGAAGATGATTATAATGCAACTGTTAGCCATTGGCTGGTTTATGTGTAATGCCTTACTAGCCCAAAAAAAGGAGCTGTGATGGACAGATTCTCCTTTGCCTTTTTTTTTTTTTGTTAAGCCTTCGTTATTTCCAAAACGGGAAAAGATGAGTGAAAAACACCGCAGAGTGAAAAAAATTATAGCTGCAGTCCTGGTAGTATCAAACCGAAAGGACTGGGAAGTCTCCATGCAGCCCCATCTGGAACTGGAACAAGCATTAGTCCCTTTTGATTTAATACTTGGGGAGCCCTGTAAAGAATACACTAGATGCAAGCAATGCGCTGTGTGGTTTTGGTGGGAAATAAATTGTAGCCAATGACAAATTTTTAAAATGCAGGCTTGGGCTTCCTTTGATCCCACTGAATAACAAAACAAAACAGAAACCCTCTCGTAATAACATGCTAGTAGTCAAAGAAAATGTTTCCCAAGCGAGTCCTACCCTTCATACAACCTCAAAACACACAGGCAAGACTTACCACACACAAAACTTTCTGGCAGAATGGCAAAAATGCTCTTGCTTTTTAGTGACTCAGGATGGGCGCAGGTGGCCACCACAAAGGATTGCAGCTCTTTCTCAACTAACCACTGGGGCAACCATTTCAGCTGGCAATCGCATAGGAAGCTGTCGCTGTTTATGTGGCTGCAGGGAAACAAAACCAACATGAGCCTGCTGTGAGTCCCGCATGGAGAGAAGCCTGGAAAGCTCACAGCCCTTTCATGTTAGGCACATTTCTCCCTCCCCCCCAGCATGGGTGGAAGGAAAAAAAGGACTGCAGGCTTGTCCTCGAGGCACTAATGATGTTAAATACATAACACATTTAAACAGCATTTAATCTCCACATAGAGCAACCCACTGCTGTACTCCAGTGACAACTCCTGGCACCTTACATTTGTTAACCAACTTTCAGAGTGATCCCAGGAACAGATGAGCCATGTGAGGGCAACCAAGGCAGATCATCTACAAGAGAGACACGCAGCAGAGGCACAAGTCAGCAGTACAACCCGTCCTGCTTCCATTTTTCACATCTAATTACCATGCCTGCTCCTCCTCTGCCTCTCTTGTTTAAGCATCTTTGGTGGGGACAGAATTCAGGGCTTAATTACTGAACAGTGAGAGGATGCCAAGTTCCTGCTGTAAGAGCTTTAGTTCCCTCAGTGGCCAACACCAGTGGACTAAATGGAAAGGCCCCCGTCTGCCTTCTCCAAGGTATGTGTTCGCACACCAGCATCACCAGGGATAAGAGGGGTAGCTGGTGTTGTGTTTACTGAATAACAGAATCAGTGAAAGAGACATGACTGAAGACATTTGTGTAAACCCAATACAAACAGTGACTAGTTTGAAAAGCAAAACACAAAAGCATCCTAACAGTAATTTCACATCTGCTGTTAAGAGAACTGTGAAAAGGGGGCAAATAAAAGTGGAGCCTCTAGCTCAGCATAGCTCTGAGGCTAGTGGAGAACTGGAGGTTTACACCAACAGGGAATTCGGTCTTTGATCTGGTTTGGTCCAAGATCCTAAGAAAACCCAGTCTGATCCCTCAAATCAAATGTGGGGATGCCTCAGAGACTGGGAAAATGGCCCCGCACAGACAAGTCCTGTAAGACTGTGCAAGAGCAAGGATATCAAGAGCATAGCAGAAGCCCAACTCCAGAACTGCGTTGTAGGAAGATGTGAATCTCCTCCCATTTTTCCACTTGATAACCTTGGGAAATCCTGAAGTCTGAAACTAGTCAGAAAGGGAGAAAGAAAGAAATGGACTGGAGAGGGATGGGATGAGGGAGCATAAGGATCTGATTTTTCCAAAGTTGTCTACTTTGCTGTCCTACAAAGATGCGTAGCCCCTAATACACATGATGGCATACACTGCTGGCTAGCTGGGACAGGTGAGAGAGACCCTTAGTATTTAAGACTTCAGTACAATGCATTCTGCATGGATATGTTCCCTATCTGAAAGCTGCCTTCTCCATGGTATAAAGGTTCCTTCACAATATCTGGGATTCCACAAGCTATTCCCTAATGAAATCAATCTTTCACCTCAATTTTGTTTCAAGAGTCAGTGCAACATATCAGATGCTTAAACAACAATGGACATGCAACGTTTATCTTACTCATTCCCCAGCAGCTGGTACTAAATGTCATTGGTAACATCAACCATCCAATTCCCATTTTCAAAGTCAGGAAGAAGAACCCAAACCTGCCCAAGTACCACATAAGTGATTTCTTGTTCCACAGACATTGCACTTATTCCAGAGTGTAGCAATGCACTAGCAGTGGATTAAAAATTTATGGAGAAGAAGAGAAAAGGAAACCAGGCAAGTCTGGAAACGGTGTCTGATAACAGTGCAGAGCCCCAGCCTGGAGCACAAGCAGCAGCTCTGATAACACATCCGTATTTTTACACCAGAAGGCTGGATGACAAGTGGATCCAGTTCAAATGGTGCTTATTGCTCAAATATCAGTACTGTACGCGAACCCTAAACATAGGTACAGCGAAGGAGCAGATGGGCCACTAGGAATTAAATCAGCGGCAGCGTGAGAAGGAGGGATGGCTAACAGGAGCAGGGCTGGACTTCCTGAGTGGAGATGAATAATTGCACAGATGCGAACCTGCTGGAAGAACCTGTTACGATGATCTAATTTCAGTCACTATTAAATGCAAGATGTTCCCGTGACATCTACTCATGTGTAAAAATACCCTGCAGAGGAGGACAGAGGGGAGGAGGGAATAAGTGAGTGGTAATGTGAATAACACCCCACTGGAAACAACGTGCTACTTCTCACATCCAGGGCAAGAAGGATCCCTGCCTTCTTAATGGTGTGTACAGTCCAATTACTTACAGCTGCTGCAGGCTCTTCATCTTAGCAAAAGCATCTGCTTGTATGGAGCGGATGGCGTTATCCCCAAGGTTCCTGCAGAAGACAACCAAAGGCAATGTGAACAAAAGGTATCCTGTGGCCAGTGACAAAGTCTCTCCATATTTAAGCAATGACTGCAGTAGCAGGCAATTTAGTAGCTCTTCATTAAGGCCATATCCTCTTGCAGCTCACAGAAATGTTTTTCCACAAAACACTTCAATATTGAGTAAGTACGGCCGAACAATAGTCAACCAAAAAATTTATGGGAATAAATCACTACATCATTCCATACACTGCCTTCTCACTACACTTTCTCAGTCTCAGCTACCTCCATCATCCATGGCTCAGAAATTCCTCAGCCCCCTCGATAACCAAAGATAGTCAGGAATGTTGTATCTCAGGCTAGACCTTCAGCAAACATAAAGAAAGCAAATACTTGCACTAAACAGCATCTGAGAAGTTATTTGAAAGCGACTTTGAGAGGATACTATAGCATTTGAAAAACACTGCGATGTTTCCAAAAGAAGGTATTCTTAACAGCTTCCCTCACAACTACTCCTAATTAAAAAATTCACTCTGAAAAAGGATAGTGTCAGATTTAGGGCTTAAGTTTACTAAGTGAATGTAGGACAGACAAGCGTTGCTTGCAGAGGAAAGACTCAGTAGAGCATTAATAAGGGAACCTTTATCTGGGAACATACCCCTGCAGTCAGGCAGCCCTAACCCTTCAGTATGCTCTCAATGGTCATAACATTTCATACAATCAACAGCCAATAAAACACCTAGAGCAAAATCACATATACTTTAACTTGTCTTAATTCAGAAAGGAAGTTATTCATGAATCACTGCTGGAGTCACAGCACAGGAAAAAAATTAAATAGCGGCAGCCAAAATTTACTTCTTGCAAATCGCTCTAAGGCAGTTGTGCTGAATGGGGATGTTCGGTGCCTGCGTCGTAAGCAGTCATTTGCAACATGTGTCACTGCCAGAGCCTAGATTTAGGATGAAGTTGAGGCAAGGGAAGAGAGGCTACATCTGAAATAGTGTATTTTCATTGCTAACAGCCTGCAAAGAAGCAATGTGCAACTCAAGGTGATATTTATCCAAGAACAAATCAAAAAATTAAGAGCATGCAGATTTGCCATATGTTCTATAACTTTGTTCCTGGCACAAAAAAAGGCCAAAGTTGAGGCAGACTTATAATGAGAAGGAAGCAGGTGGCCCCCACAAATGGACTGGCTTCTCAGTTTACAAAGACGCTATTAAATTGCTAGCAGATCTCTCAAGCAGCTACTTTTGGCAGACCCCCCCTTCCCAAACTCTGAGGCATGGTGGGTTACTCACAGGTGCTCCAGGGCCTCCAACCCTGAGAACGCTTTCTTGGCCACCGATTTGATCTTGTTTCCAAACAGAGTTCTGCAGTTTCCAAACATCCAGTGCCAGATAAACAGAAAGAAAATGGGGAGAGGGAGGCAGAAAGAGAGGGAACACAATTAGCGTGGCTTTATCTGATATATGCACTCAGTGTAAGTCCTGCGAAATCTGAACTGCACGGAGATTAAGAGGGCTGAAGTACACTCGCTTTCCCGCTCCTGAAATTAAATCCTTTTATCTGTATTCGAATTTAATAGTGATGACAGCACAAAAGGGAATGTGCCATATCACATAAAAAGACAGGTTTGCTCCAGTGCTTGGAAACCAGCTTGCTGAGTAACAGAAGGTCCCCTCTATTCTTTGCAGGCTGGCTGTGGACAGGATTAAGTGCAATGACAATTTAACAAGATTTTCGTCTCTCCCTGCAACACTTTTCATTCCTGACTTCTTCCCAGATAGACAAAGAGTGGTAATTTATTCACTGCTGCTTGGCTTGAACGGACATCCACACACAAGGGCTGAGAGCTGTCTCTTGGCTGCACGTTTATATAGCAGCTAACTGAAGTGACTGCTGACTTCCTTCCTTAGCTTCTTATAAATACAACAGAAAAGTAATATAATGCAGTAAGTAATGGCCAAGTGGTAATTTCAAGGAGTAAAAGGAAGAAGAGAAAAGGTAGTGTACAGAGCCGAGAAGCATGCTTGCTTGCATCTGTGACCAGAGCGCATTCCTCTGAATCAGCAGACAGTGCTACGCAGCAGCAAGAGGGGGACTATCAGCAGGCAACAGCCAGCCAGAGCGATCACAGCCCAGCTGCTATCTGCAGAGTAACAGTTCTCTATAAATATTGACCAGTGGCGATTGGTCAGGGCAGGGCTCATGCAAAATGGATAGTCTCCTCAACTGTTTTAATAAAACATCAACCAGTGTCATTAATTAGGAAATGCTTTCCTTCCCCAGGTTCTCTCTGTCTAAGGTTTATCTTCCAGGTGCATCTTTTATCACTGCCTGCTTTGCATGGTGTCCAGTGCAAGTCAATCACCCTGATGGTATTGCTGGATGAGCCACCATTCTAATCCTTGAGTAGACAGAAAAGGCCAGTTACTCCTAGTTCCATACAAAAGGTCTGTAGCCCCAGAGCCATAAATTTTACCATTCCAGAGCAAAACACAACCAAACCTTTTGGTTTCAGGCAAAGCCACCTCCCAGCCTCCATAGTGAGACAGATGCTCAAAACCCTTTCTTATGGGCAGAGTTAACTTGGTACAAAAGCACAGATGAATTTTCAGAGGTATGTCCCTTTGTAAATTATTTGATTTGAGGCAAGAATAAAGACAGCTATTGTAGGCATACTGGTGGCTGATTACAGGCTCCAGATAGCTGCAACCTGCTTTATCGACAGTATCATTCTAAACATCTACAATGAGCTTTACTGAGCGCCTGGCTACAGCACTAAAACCAAGGCATCAGGGGTCCTATTTATTGCATGACAGCATGTGTGGCTTTTTGCTTTGGGTGAAATGCCCCAAGCACTGAAGGATGTGTGCAATCATGTGTACCATCATTTGGTAAAAGGGATGTTGTATTAATGAAGGCTTTGAAAAATCCATTAGAATGATTAATATAGTAAATAATTTACTATATGCAAACTCTGGTCATATGGCTGCATCCATACACACTAATTTCTGAAGCCATATTCCTAAATGAAGTGTTATGCTGAGCTTGGGTTTGGTAACTGGTGATTTCTATTTACTGTTTACAGTGGATCTTGGACTTACCTGTTTACTTATCTGTGCAGAGAAAAGCAGTACATCTGGGGATGTGAATACACATGTATACACCAGTTGTATAGATGCATACAATTTTATGGCTGTATAGGTGAGAAATATGTAACACACTGGTAATAGGGCCATGCCCCAGCAAACTCATTAAAATCGTTATGCCTTTCAAATCTCAACTAACCACTTCTCCAATTCTGAAATGGTTGGATCCCAGCGGCCCCCTTCAAAGGGCTGCGGCATGCTGGAATGCAAACGTGGCGGCATGCAGCTCCACAATTAGCCTGCCTGCTGCAGTCCAGAAACGCTCCTCCACTGTCGGCAGAGCTAGGCGCAAGCATGCTCTCCCGGTGATTGCATAAGTGTAATTACACGCTAGGCATGCAATTCATTAGAAAGCAGCATTTTCTCCTCCAGCCAGTTTTGCACCTGCAGGAAGATCTCAGTCACTGAGTGAGCCATCAAAAAACCAGTTACATTTAGCAGCTTGAATAATTAGGAAACTCGTTGCTCCCCAGCGATTCCACTGATGCTTTTTATGCTTGGTTGCTTCTTGACTCCCTCTTTCTTGAAGCAACATTTTAATTTAGGCCTGTGCTCTCCATCCTGGAGAGCTTCATATATAATTCAGAGAAGGCTGAAGTGACTGGCCTCCCCACCTCTCAGTTTAACACCTTCATTTCAGTGAACAACCCTCTCTGTGCGAAATCCTTTCAGAGGCTAATCTGTGCCAGATCAAAGGGGAACGCTTTTAAGGCAATCTCCACAGAGCTGAGGTGATTATTAATTCATTGGAAGGTCTCCTCTGAAGTGCCCATTTATTTTTTGTATGCTAATGCATTTAAAGCTGGTTGACGGTTTAAACACAGGCCCTAAATCATGCAGTGAAATGTTTGCTGTAAAGGCTGATACTCCGTTTTATTTACAAAAAAATCCTGCCAGCAGAAATGATACTCACTTCAGCCTTAGAGGAAATGACAAATTTGGGGTTTACATGCTGATGAGCTAAAATAGACCTGAGCAGATCCCTTTAAAACTGACCACTCCCAAGTGTCCCCAAAATGCCTCAAGAAATGCAATGAAATAATCTTACATTCTGAGGGTTTTTCTAGCCTTACCCTCTGGCTGACAATGAATGATCCCAGCAACCTGCCTGTGCAACAGCAGGTTCACTGTTAGGTAATCAAACCACTCCCTGTCTGCCCAAGACCAACCTGACCCACATGCTCTTCCAGGCTACGGAATTCACTGCAATTCC
>NW_010560144.1:17474-37868 GCF_000687285.1 Phaethon lepturus | reverse complement strand
CCCCCCCCCCCCCCCCAAACCATGGGCACATGTCCTTCCTTGCGTTCAACAAGACCCAGAACTGGCCCAAGTCCATGTGCAATGAAAAAAGATGCAAACCCAGCTTCTTCAGACTTGCACAAGCCCCTGTTGCATCCTTTGCTAACGGCAGACAGAACCGGACACCTTTCGAAGCAGTTCCTTGTGCTGGATGATAAATGGCAGATCAGGCCATGGCTATTTCACAGGGGAGCGATAGCTGCTCTGCCCAGAGTTCCACACACACAACCTGCACAGCCCCGCAGGCTGCCTCTTGCTCCCTTCCTTCCTCCTCCTGCTCCCTGCAGTACCTCCTGGCCTCTGCCTGACCCCCGCGCAACTCATCAGTGCTCATTTCTCCTGGTTGCCGAGTCAAACCTTTCGCTGAACTCTTCCCCTCAATGCTGTCTCCTCTGGCTTTTTCACCTCTCTCCTGTTATCTGCACTCAGCATTTCTAACATATCCCAATCACTTGAGACCGCCACTTTTGCTCCCATGCCAGTGGCCATGTTGGAGGGACGGACTACGGTGGACATCCAACCAGGACAGCTCACTCTCTCCGCTCCTTTCCTCCACCTTCTCTCCCTTGTCAAAGCAGCACTACAGTCTCACAATCCTACAGCCTGCAAATCCCTCTGACAAAGCCTCTGTTCCTGCTACCCTTCTAGCTGCTCACATGGTTTCACTGGTTTCTTCAGGCAAATAAAAAACTTGAGCAACAGCAGCCAAGGACCCTCCCACCCACCACATCTACTCCTCTGCCTTTTCTCTAGCCACTCGTGGGAAGATTTCCCGACTCCACATGCACAGTGATTCCTACTGGCCCCTCTCTCTCTCACACTTCTTCTATCTCCCTGCATGACTCCCCCAGTCCTTAAGCCCTTCTCTGCCTTCTGCCTCACTTTACTCCCAGCTACAACTTGGTTCCCCTCTTCTTGGATAGAGTGACTCCCCTCAACAATGATCAAATGCCTTCTACGTCTCTGACTTCAAAATTTTTCTTCTCCTTCTAAGCATTACATCCCCACAAATCCTGCCATGGCTCTTCCCACTCCCCAAGGAGTCTCTAATGAGATCGTGACAATATACCGCCTGCCAGGATTCATTCTAGCCATCTGCTATCCATCGAGGTACTTTTACTGCACCTCTGGCTGTGCCATCTCAGCATCAGAGACAGCGTGATGGGGGGTGCTGAGAACTTAAACAAAGGCAAGAGGTAATGATTAGAAAGACTCTTGATTTGTCACAAGCCATCAGAGACTTCTCTGACAGGGCTGATTTATATAGCTGATTTCAAATGGAATACGAACAAGCACGGAGCAATGTGAAAATACTTGCAAAGGCCAAGCAAGCTATAAACATTTGCAAGGCGCATGCTTGCCTCAGGTTTCTTTTTATCTCTTTAAGAGCCCATGCCCCATGGTGCCTTTTATTGTCGCTGCACATGGAAGCAAGCCCGAAAGATCATTCTCAGACAGAGTATCCCACAGAAACAAATCCTGTTTCAATCCTCTGTTGTAACAGGAAATGGGGTGATTCTTCTCTTCTGTTTATTGTTATTTGCTGCATCAATCAGTGCTTCGCTGAAGATTGCAAGGAGTCTTTTTTGTTGCTGTTTGCTTTTGGAAGCAAAGAACAGTTGTGCTGAATCTTACAGATTAAAACAAGTTTCCCTCTCCTGTATCTCTGAACTACAGTATGTGGCACTGTCTGTTCATCGCTTTAAAAGGACTGCAATTGCCTCAGATCTGCCTAGAAACACAAGTGCTCGATAACCACATTTGCACTCTTGCAGTGAGCCTGCAAAACTACTACATCTCAGATTTTCAGTTGATTTTTATCTTGTTCCAAAGGGAGGAAGGCTGTGTCAGAGACACCCACCCCGACACAGGCACACAACACAACTGCTTTGCAGAACTTCAAACCCAGGGATACTCACAGCTTGCTTAAGTTTTCTAGGCCCGTAAAAGCTCCATTGGTATCTTCTATTGTGCCTGAGATGTCGTTGTGGTCCAGTTCCCTAGGGAGAGGACAAGAGAGCTCATCATCAGTGTCTTAGTCCTAGGCTCATCATTAAAAACAAACAGAAGAAAGTTTGAGAATGCCACAAGAAGAGCTTCCCATTTTCTCCTGTCAGTTATCAGAAAAAGCCGAGTCCCACAGCAGAGCAGCACTAATCACTTTTCCTGCACTGGCCCATGCTGAGATGATGCACTCCAAAAAGAGCCCTGGCTTTTTAGTAGCTGAAACCTTCCATTTCTGAGATAAACAGGTTAGTTTCAATCCTTTTCTAATTCTGTGCCTCCAAACAAAAGGAGGATAAAGTCCCAAAACTAAACTGTAAGAAACAGCTGTCCTTAAATGAAGCTACATCTATTTTTCTATAGCTATATCTTCAGAAGATGATTTGGTGTAATTTCTATGAAGCTGCATTTTTTTCTGGCAATGAACTTGAAAGCTCAACAAAGGAAAGTACTATCATCACTACACAAGCCTAACTCTCTGTATAACCACTTTAAAAAAAAAAAAAAGAATAAGAATTCCTTTTTCAGAGTTAACTTCTTTTGGCTTTCAAATTGACCATCAATTACAAAAGTCAAAGAGGTCTGAAGAAAAATAAGCACACAGAACAAACAGAGAGATCCACAAAAGCTGTTTAAACAGTCTGTTTAAAAAACCTTCCCTCCTAGCTTTAATTCCAGCTAGCAATGAATACCCACCAACACAGACAGAAATTCATCATTTCTAATGTTAAATAAAAAGAAAGAAAAAAATAAATAGGCTTTGTTAGTTTTGTTACATCACTCTGATTTAAAACCTAGCAAAAACCAACAAAAAAGCAAACTAAACCATCCAGATAACCCCCCTAACCCTCAGGTACTCCTTTCGCACCTCTTGAAGATTGTTATCAGAACATTTACAGTTTAAATATGTAAAGACAAAAAAAGAAAAATATTTCCAAAACAAAGCCCCCTGCATTTTGCAACATGCCAGACACAGGCATCACAGTGTGGCTTTTGGGCTATGCGGCACAAATACACAATAACCCAAAAGAACAGAAATGTAAAAAAACCACAGTTTCAATATTGGCATGGTTTTCCTCAGCCAAGATGGGGCTGAGGCTTTTGCTCTCAGTACTTAAGCTGGCTGCAGTCTTCGGTTGTTTCTTGGCTTTGGTGTGTGAACTAAAGATGGTCAAAAGCCACAAGTCCTGTTCCTCAGCTGGCTTCAGCATGAGACCTGAATCTCATGTCCCTGGGGAGCCCTGGCCAGCATCATTGTGGATGTCACGGTGATCTGCGGGTAGGTCTATGCCAAAGGGATGCATAAAAACTCAACATCCCCATGGGGCGTGGGCACACATAATGCTGTGGTGGCGTAAGAGACAAGTCCAGGAGAGATGCTTTGATGTGCTGACATATTCAGCACTATCTGAGTGGAGCAGGAGCAAATATATCCTCCTGGAGCTACACTTCCCCTATGGTTGCCAAGCCAATGTCCATTGTTCTGTTTGTTTTTTAAAGGCAAATCCCTTCTCAGACACTTCTCTTCTTCAGTTCCACCACAGGCTACCAGTCTTTGGACCAGCAAACCCTTTCCCATGGCAGAGACAGACAAGTGGGAACAGCCTGTAGGAGCTCTGTGACACACATTTTTATTAATTGACTGCCACACATTGTGTTTTCTTGAAAAAGGAAAAGAAAATGGTATGCCTTGTTCATCCAGAGGCAACTCAAAGGTTTAGTGTTAGAAAGGAGGAATAAAAACCTTTTTAACAAATGAGTGAAAATAGAGAGGGGAAAAAAGAGTGGGGTATTTTGGCCTAGCTCTTTTTGTATTCAAACTCCTCTCCCAGCCCCTGTTGCCAATTTCCTATTCTTTCTGGCTGGCTGAGCTTGAATGCTCGCAGCCTTGTTAATCATTGTGCTCAGAGGTCTCTGGGCCTGACCTCTATTTGAATAGCTCCACATTTCAGCAGTTTCACACCCACCAAAGGCTCCCCAACAATAGGCCATAATTAAAGCATGCTCGGGTCTTTTTCACCAGGTGCAGGACCCAATAGGCCTTTCTCTTTATTAAATTAGAGCTTGCTCACACACTCCCTCTCCTCCCCCCTGCCTCGGCCCTAGACATAAAAGAGGCTCCAGATTCGCTACAGAGCAAAGAGAACTACCAGCTCCCCGTCCTCTCCCATTTTTCTTTGGAAACCTTTAGTTCCGGTCTTGACAGCTGCCTCAGAGAGGTCCCCTTCTGAATGCCCAGTGGCTGAAAGACTTTGGCTTAAGTTTAAAAAAAGGAAAAAAGGCAAACAAAACCCAAACTTGCTTTCCAGTCACCTCTTTCACAGTGAACTTCAATAAAGGAAAAAGTAAGATGCAAAAAGTACTGTAAGGAGGGGAGACCTTTCTGTTCCCATTTCCTTCTAATTATTCAGGCCACAATGGGCTTCTGAAGAGGAATAAAAGTATCAAAGTGTGGTTTTTTTCTTTTGAAGGAAGACTTAAATAAGCCTGCTGAACTCAACCAGCCTGGGAGCTTGGAAGGTGCTATAACACAGGCTGTGGGAACTTTGTGGTGTGTCAGATGAAGGTGCTGAGCCTCTGGAAAAAGAAGAGAGCAGCCAGCAGCTCTGCAGATACAAGTAACAGAGACAGAGGCAACACAGCTGCAGGAACGGACAATTAAAAGAACTGGATTCCCCATCTTCTGATGTTTCTACAGGCAAGCCTAGATGTACCTCAATCTAATGCAGCTCTTGGGCTTAACAGTATATAGTGGTGCAATTCTACTGCTGGCATCCCAGAGGAGGTCAAATTGATATGTCCAATGGCCTCTATTAGCTCTATCTAGAAGCTGCTATCTTCTAGATGGTAAGCTCATTCCCAGTGTGACATTTCCAGATTGTGTCAGTGCCTTTAAAAAAAAAAGTCTCTGGTAAACGGCCATAGCCACCACTGGATGGATCACTTTGCAATTCAGTGTTAGGGCACATGAAACTTTTCTCTTGATAGCATGGCAACTTTTTTGTCGTTCAGAGGTTACCACGAAATTCAGAGCAACAGAACATTTCATGATCCAACTAAGCCCAATTCTGTATTACAGAGAAAGACTTCTGGTTACCCTCATGATAGCTGTTAGCAGCTTCCTGCTCCCATGGTTGGACCCAAGACAGGTGAAGCTTCGTGTGGTGTTATACTTGTGGTATAATCAGATCCCAAGCCCAGCCTCTGAATTTCTTTGTTTTGCCATTGTTATTTTCTTCTCAACACCATCTTATCCCAGGATTTTATATTTATTATTCAAGTTAAAAACAAACAAAAACAAAAGTAGCAGCATGCAAAAATGCTTGATAGCACATTTAAAAGCATATTCAAATTTCTAGTGTTGTCACTGGACGGAACCATTTCCTCTTCCTCCTGAGTGCAGAATGACCCAACAGAAACTGTCCTTTTGTAAGAATTTCAATTAAAGTCAATACAATGGCAAGGGAAATTCTGCTATTAGCTGAAGGACTGAAACCTCAAGGACTTTTGCTCAGCTGGGCTAGATTGAGGATCCTGTCCTATGTTCCTGTAATTTTACTCTGGAGCCTTCTACTCTGAAAGCACCCTACAACACTGAGCAGTCCAACTGCAATTCTCCTAACTACTCTTAAAAATACAAGTTCACTGAAGTTGAATAGTGCGGTAAACACAACAGCTGCTGAAGACAACTGAGCAACGTGTAGGAGAGTTTGACGCTGAGGACGCAGGCACCCAAAGCAACTGCAAAGCAGTCTGACAAAACACAAACCCTGGAGGAAAGGACAGGTGTTAGCTGACAAAAGCTGGGGGCAACTTACAGGACACGTAGGTTTTTGAGTCCCTTGAAGGCACCTTCTGCAATATGATTGATGGAATTGTGGCTCAGTCGTAGTACATGCAGTCCCCCAAGGTCTGCCAAGCTTCCCTCATCCAGCCTGGTTAGGTTGTTGTAAGAGAGTATTCTGAGGGGGGAAAAAAAAAAAAAACCAACAGCCCTTGTCAATCCAACCAGTATTTTCCAAACTCTTCTGTGCCAACCACTGCCTGCCTCCCACAACCACCTTATGAGAGGTGATGTGTACTGGGTGGATACATAACAGCTTGATTAGGAAATAAGACTGCAGTCTGCAAATATTCCCACAAGATACCCACAGGGCAGCCTGGATGACCATAAGGGAGCAGGAGGCATTTGGTACCCAGTTACAGGGAATTCTTCTGTACAGGCAACAGAGAGAGGCTCCTCCAGAAGTCAGTGAGAGCCATAAACTAATATACCATACGCTGTCAGTTATGGTGGAAGAAGCTATTTTTGCTCCACGGCCTGTATGGCTAGGTTAGGGCCTGGGAGCACCACCCTTCCTCAGTCTGCAGATATATAGGTAACACTCAGGTATCAGTCCTGGTTGTGTTCAACCCTCACTCCCATTTGGACTCCCTCTGCAGCTTACAGGAAAAAGCAGTCCCCTCCCTCCCCACGCCCTGCGAGGTGGAGAGTGACGTCGAAGAGACAGATTTTGAAGTTCACACGCGCTCTTGGCAGGGTCCAGAATTCTGTATTCAGGAGGTGCCTTATCGTTCAGCACTTGTGCACAGCAAGCCCCAGGCGTCTGGGTGTGGGTGTCTTCACAGCCTGCTCCACCCCAGTTGAGAGCCAAAAGCATTTCACCACAAGGCAATTGAATGCTTCCTTTCATGCACAGGAAGGAGGTATCTGTTGTAAACCAGCCGCCTTCCCTCCCGCTCCCCTTTGTCAAGGAGTGTACAGTATGCTTGAAATCTTCTTCACTTACAAGTAACCAATGCTGGAGGACTATTTTTTCCCTAGTTTTCCATCCATCTCTTCCCCTTGCCCGTATTATCTCTGGTTTTGGAGATTTTTTTTAAGTGCTACTCCTGTTGCAGTTTGGAAGCTGGTAGGAGAAAGCTGTTTTTCTCTCCCAGCCAAGGTGCAGATGAGGCTTCTGAGATTTGACACTGAGGGCAGGACATAGGGAGCTACAAAGCACTGCAACACCTCACACAACATGCAACCCACCCACAGCTCCCCACTGCAAGTATATTCCTCCAGATCTCTGGTTGTCACTGCAGCTGGGTAAGCCCTGCAGGACTTTTTATACCCCACTGACATGTACAGGTACATGCTGCTACTCACATTTTCTCAAGATAGTCTCTTACAAAGGGAAGTTGCATAGGATTTTCAAAAATACCTTAGTGATTTGGGAACACAAGTCACTTCAAAAGATGTGAGGGTTTGGGCTGCTAAACTTTTCAAAGAGAAGTGGAGTTATGCAGCTTTGAACAAGCACCAAAATCCTTCATTTACAGACAACGAGAAAAAAATTCTCACTGAGTTCCAAACCTCCAAATTCCTCTTCTAGTACTGCCTGTTAATGAGTCTGCTTAAAAATGCGTCTAGGGCTTGCATGGAAGTCACTGCAAAGCCAAAATCTAAATCAAAACAGACACATACTCTGAAATACTGAGAGTGTCATTTACTTGGCAAACGAGTTGTCTATCTTTTAGCTGTGTGAGTGGGCAGAGGGCAAGCTTTGGAAAAAATTCAGCAAAGATTAATGAGTTTGAAGAAGGTATGGGACAACATACTTTCATTCCTAAAGAAGTTGTAGTGTTAGTTATGAAGAATTGGCATCTGGTCAAAATTATGTCCTCACCTGCGATTAAAGAATTTGGCTTTAAAAAAAAAAGTTCAGAAGTAATCCTAAACCTGTCTGAGAAAAAAAAAAATAGTTCCTTTTGATTCTACACAGAATTGGTCCTGCCACAACTAGTGAAGGCATGTTCCCCTCTGTTCGTCCTGACATCACCTCAAGATGGACGGACCACAGCAGTCCCTCAGTAGCTGCAACCAGATGGAAGGTTTCAGGAGCTAAGGCACCTGGCAGTGGCTTTCTTCAACATGTAAGGGCTCCGATTCCTGCCAATGGGACAGGCAATTTGAAAAGCGTGTTCCTCTCCTCAGCAATCTGGGTTATCTGAGTTGAGATAAGTCAGCAGGTCGCTGCTGCTTCCCCTACCTTCTCATCTCTCTCTACCAGTGAGAAATCACTGGAATGAACAAGTGGAAATGTTTTGTCTTCACAGCCCTTTTGGCCTGGCAAGAAATGAGTGAGCAGCACGCAAAGCAGCATGTCAGAATTGATACATAAAGGGGTTAACCAGAAACGTGTTGTGCAGCTGGGGCTCCTGCTGCCAGCCAGTTCTGGACCAGGTACATCTAACACATTTCACTCCCACTGACCAAACTATAGGTAAAAAGCAAAAAGAAACACCCAGCAGCTAAGTCACCATTTACTTCTGATGAAATCCTGTGCTGCCACTGTGGATTTTTCCATGATGCTGATGCTCTAGCACCTGACTGGTGAACGCAATCAGCCCTTTCTCATGCCCGTAACAAGGCAAGAGCTCTCTTTCCTTGTTAGCTTTTACATCAGATCAGAGCCCTGGGGTCACGTTTTCTCCCAGCAACTGAAGGAGAGAAAACTCATCCTTCAGATGACCACATATAAGCAGGGGTCTGGGCACATCTCTTTCTTGAGTCAAGGACTTTCAAATTCATTCCCTGTACAACCAGAGACAGTGTTTTCTGATAACTGAAACCCAGTAGATTTAGCAACAGGGGAGGTGATCATGGATCTTTAATAAGGAATGAAACGTACACATTCAAAGAAGGGCATAGAGGCAGTCTAGATGTATTTAGTGCTTCCTTTCCTCACCCTTCAATTTCAGAGCAGACCTCTCCTACAAGTACTCTTTGGCTGTGGGAGTTTCAGTTAGGAGTATCTGATAGCTCCCTGCAGCAGCCTTACCCTAAAGGCAACACCTGCAAGAGCTTGTAATATTTTGCTGAGATGTGTGCTAACACCCACACAATCATCTTTCGAATCTCAGCTAATGTCGTCTCTGGCCTCTCACTCTAGCACAATCCTGTTTCTCAGGCCAAGCACACCACAGTGGCTCCTACCACCTCACACCACCAGGCATTTTCCAAATCTACCCCATTCTGCACCAGAGCCAAGTCCTGCCCTGGGTTTCTGCAGTTACTGCACAGAATTGCCTCTAAGCCAGGACAGCTCACCGCTAGCACTACTTGTTGGCAAGAGATCCCAATCCATACCTGACAAATAAAGGACTCGGCATGACATGTAAACTCCCATCTAAGCCTTTGGGGTTTGCAAAGACAGTGTCAGGTAGAAAAGACAAGGATAGCTCTCCCTAAAAGAGTTCTGACATTAGCTCTGCAAGATGCAGATGGGACTTACCCATCCCATCTGAACCCAGGCTGCAATAAAGCTTCAACACAGGCATCAGAGAGGATGTGTCTGGTGCAAATGTGTTTTAATCAGGTGCTCTGAAGGTCATAACCATCATGAATAACAAGAGAGGCTGCAGCTCCTGCATCTCTACAGGTTGATACAGAGCTGTAAGCCATGCAATTGGGAAAAATCCTTACTCCCCTTTCCTGCCGATGTTACATTAAGCATCAAACCCTGCCCAACCATCCACAATAGAAACCAACTTACAGCTCATGCAGCTTCTGACAGAAGCTCCAGCCGTCAGGGTTGATGCGGGATATGGAGTTGTTGCTGAGGTGAAGCTGGTGCAGAGATGAAAGGCCATAGAGAGAGCCACTGTTTACTTCTGTCAGGCTGTTATACTCCAGGTGGCTGTGGAGAAAAATCAGAAGGAATTGACAGATAAGCAGCACTGGTCAAGTGCTGAAGAATTTCCAACAAGGATTGGGATTTTAGCCATTCCAACACACCTTTCTACATACCCATGCGGATACGTGCATGTGTGGGCATTTCTTGTGCAAGTGAAGGATAGAAATTCAAGGACAGCACAAAGGAAATGCCCAGAATGAGCTGTGACTGCAGAGGTACAGTACTCCACTGCAAGTAAACTGGGCTCAAAGCATCCCATTCAAGTTTGTATTTGCGGAGTCTCAGTTGTGTGACAGGAGCACCCAGAAACACGCTGCCTTAATCACTTGTGACCTTGCAAACACACTTGAAAGCCTATCATGTTGGAAGTTTCACACATTTCTCTGCAATGACTATTCAATGTGTTCTCTCGTATGGAAAGAGCGCATCACTGAGATAGGCCAGCTTGGTTTCTAGGTATTCCAAGAGGCAGAATAATCAGGTCTGCATCACAGAGTTTCCATGTATCAGTCAAAACAAATTTGCAAAAGCCAGATGAACTTTTGTTTAAAGACCAGTTGAGATCTTACTAAATGTTCAAATTGTCAAACTTTCAAAGGAATACTGCCACAGCTTGAAAAACAGGATTTTTTTATTGAATACCTGGTAAAGCAATGAGCTTTAGTAAACTGTGGGTCGACTAAACAGAAGCTGCTGTAGCATGGCAGAGCTCTGTGCATGCAGGACATAGAAAGAAGCATGAGGACTGGCACAGGTGCCCAGAGGTCTCTGACAGGAGTCCTTGCTAAAATGCAGGGAAGGATGTGATAGCAGGTGAAGTCTAGGCTGTTTAAGTGAAACGAGCCCATCTCTCCAACTTACAGAACTTGCATCTTGGCCAGACCCCAGAAAGCCCCATCAGTCAATTTGCTTATGTTGTTGCGCTGGAGTTTCAGAACTTCCAAGCTGTCCAGTCCCTGGAACGTCAGGCCTTCAATCAGGCGGATGCGATTCCGGTTCAGCTCCCTAAAATCACCAAGGCCATACAAGTATATTAAATCCCAGTCCTTTCTCACGAAATCATCTGTGCAGCACACAATGGGGACAGCAATGCCAACAACTCCTCTGTCAACGGTTCCCAGGAGAGAGCAGAAGCGCACCGGAAACTTTCAATCCCAGAGTTAGCCAGGGAAGTCAGCTGGGTGTGATCGCTTAAACAAACTCACCCTGGGACAGACCTTCACTACAGAGAAATAACAGAGACAGTGCAGCAATTCCTCTTCATCCCTCCTCTCTCTGCGTTTCTTGTAAGCCATTTATCCTTTTCATCAATTCTCAAACGTCATCTTATCTCAAGCAGAGACACCATTTGAACCAATACAATTAAACATCAGCACTATTTCCCTTACAATCCATTGTTTTTACAGGAATTGTAACAGGCCAGTAAAACTGTGCTCTGAAACAAGCTGGTGCCATAAGAACTGTGAGCCCAAGAGGAAAATTTATGGCTAAGTTTGAAAGGAAAGCTTCCAGTTCCCCTGACAAATTTCACATTTTTTCCTATTATAAGAAACTAATAAGGAGTTAAACAAGTTGCTTCCAATAACAAGGCAGTCTTAGTATTTTGTGTATATAAAAATCTCCAACCTGGTTCATTAAATGTCCTTTTTTTTTCCTCCCCCTGGGTGTGGAGGGACCCCTAAATTTTGGGAAAACCTTTGTATCTGAATAGCAACATGAACATCATCACAGCACACTTTACCAACCCATCTCAAACAGTCTTATGGATTGCTAGACCCAGACATATCAGGTGAAAACACAGTTTCATGAAGTCAGTGGAAAATTTCATCAATGCAATGCGCTAAAGCTGAAGAAAGAGCTTTTAAAGTGGATACCTTTCTGCACACACAAGACTAATCTAAGGGTAGTTCCCTATTCAGCATCTGTGTTGAAGAAAACGGTCATGGTTACAACATCAGAACGTGTTTTGGAAAAGATGAGGAAGCCATAGAAACTTTAAATTACGTTTAACTGCCTAAAAAAAACAATGTTGAACTTGCACTAAAGTTCAGTGAAAATAAAGTCAAGTAAGCCATTAAAAAATCTGCAGGCCTGAAGACTCTTGCCTTACTGCACTTCCTAGGCTATTAGTGAACTATGCTTTGCCAGAAAAAGAACTGTACACAAATTCTACAACATCAATCCTGTGTCACTTGCAATTCATTCATGTTTATCTATAGGGTTAAACAACCAGTTGTGAGACTGTCTTTCAGAGTACCAGTTACACCAACTTTCAGTGAAAACTGTGTTCCTAACAGACTGAGTTGACCCTCGTTTTTATCACAGTTTTGCACATGATGCAGATGAACACACGGGTGTTGTGACAGCTCTCGGTCAACAGACAGCAACTTCCAGCTGAGAGGAAACAGACTTTTAAGATGCATATGCTATTGTGTCACACTGTTCAATCCCAAATTGGCTATAAATCTTACATGTATGCAAGCGCAAATGCACACGCATTCCTTAGACACATCCTGGCTTTAGGATTTGTCTCTCAGTCAAGAGGCTGTCATTTAGAGGTGTGAGTTCCAACAGCTTTTGTGGACTTTATGTTAACAGACAGAGGTCGATCTTTTGCCTATCAAATTTGATGGAAAGATTGCAACAGGCCTCAGGCTACGCCCACTTCTCCAACAGCAGCAGAAAGGAAAAGCTAAACCATTAGTGCTACTACTTCACACATAAAGCATATTTATAGCTGATGTCTATGTGTCCTGCATATAGACACACACAGCTCCTGCCATACAGACTGCAGGCATGACAACGTTGTGTGTGTTAACCCATCTAGAGTGCTGTTTTCTCCGCCCAAGTATCACCGCACAGTTTAACAACTTTCCGTTATAACTTTTTTATTGCCACATAAAGATACCTGTGTGGTCTTAAAAAACTAACATGGAGGCTGTTATTCACTCACAATAGAAGTATCTTCCAAACCTCTCTTGCGCCACAAATACCAGCAGCTTTTCAGGGAATGGAGTTGTCTTACGCTGTCAAGTACGCAAGATGCTGACGTCTACTGCAGCATCCCTCCCTTCCCGCCTGATAAAAGAATAGCCTGAAAAGCCAGTAACTACAAGAGAAAAAGGACCCTCTCCCAACATGTTTTAGTAGGTGCTGGCAGAGGACTACTGCATAGTGTATTCCAAGTTTTATAGATAGCAGGTGAGGAAGGGTGACATTTGGTGTCTTTATCCTCAGGGACATTTTGTCTCCATAAAGTGTAGCTGAGCTTAATTAAAGTGCACATTTCTACTCACAGTTGTGTTAGCCTGGGTAGCCTGAACGCCTTGACAGGAAGCTGAGTGATTCTGTTTTTACTCAGACGAAGTGTTAGCAGGGACCGTGACAGACTATCAAAAGCACCAGGCTCCAGAGTGCTGATTCTGTTGCTCCCCAGGTAGCTGCAATAAATCACAGCAGAAATATGAACAGTTCTGTCAGAAATCTTTTAGCAGCATTTGGTTGGTCTCCAGACAGGCTGGTGAAATTACAGAAGTGGCTTCAGATCAATTGGATCTTTGGCTGCACAAAGAGAACAGTGCCCTTCCCAGAGCCATGCGACAAACGTGGAGAAGCGCTGTGTGCTTCCCAAGAGCTCCTTGATACCCTCCTACTTCAGCAAGGCAATCAGGAGTGGAAGCCAGAAACTGGAGAATATTCCAGTGCAGGATGACTCTATTAATTCCCCATTTTTCCCTCAGAGCATCTGTCCCAGGGCTCTTTCTTACCCAGACCCTAGTATTAGCCACAGAGGCTGTTTTTACAGGGTAACAAGCAAATGTCAGTCACACCACCCCCCTCTTATATCCTCTTAGAACCAGGGGCAAAAACTTTGGTGCAAACTTTAATGCAAGCAGATTATCTGTGCGCATCTATTCAAAGGTACCCAAAAAATATTTATGTTTCCCTGAATAGGAAAACATCTCTGTTGGGTGGGTGTTACTCTGCTTAACCTCCAGTTTTCTTCAGACAACCAATTAGAGATTTCTGTTCTTAACATTCAGTAGCCATTTTAATGATTAAATAGTCATTCTCCCTTCCCTCTCCCAGATGCACATGAGCTGATCTGAGGAACAGCATATACACTTCCCACTGGGCAACAGACATACAGTGTTCTTCTGGCTGCTAGGTCTCCAGCTGTAAAGACACCCATACCTGAAGGATGCAGGATACCTTTTCTCTGTTGCAACATTCCCATGCAACACAATTAATAATAATCTGTGCTCTTTACATCAGAAACCAGAAAGACAAAACTCAAAAAATAACTTGACAGTAGGGACAACGTATTGCCTTCTAATTTTTGAATAATCCCATACTTTGTATGTTAATTCCCCCTCCTTTCTTTAAAGAAGGTTTGGGGCCCTTTTCTCTGCTGTGGCAACTCAACAAAAGCTGTTCCCAACAAGAAAAACTCACAGCTCCTTTATGTGAAGTCCCTGCGGAAAGCAGCCGTTTCGGATTTCCGTGATGTCATTGAAACTCAGGTCCAACGTTTCCAGGGTAACGTAGGGCTTCAGTTGACTTGCTTCAATGCTGCGGATCCTGTTGTGATGCCTGAAACAGTCAGAAGGAGAAACGGAGACAATTTAGTTATCTTAAAAAAAAAACAGAAAGAATATCTGAGGCTGCAGCAGGCCCACAGGCTGGCCCCTGAGTTCACACACTCAGACTTACGGTGTTTCTTCAACAGCTGTCTGCGGAGAAACCCACACCAGAGAGATCATCCCTAATCCCTATGCTGTGCCTATGGCTAAAGAGACTAACTCACAGATATTTGCAAGCTTTCAGATGCTTTTTCTGGTTTTTCCCTTCTACAGAACTACTGACTCCATTCATCAGTCTTTCCTCCAGTAATTTGGGCTCAGTCTCCTACAAGCCTGCACTCCCAGAATGCAAGGGCTGCAGGGCTGGATTTTAATCCTGTAGGCAGCGAGTGCTGATCAATGGTTTAAGCAACCTGCCAAAGTTTTACACAGAGGATGGGATTTTCAGAGCAGGAAACAGGTAAATAAATATGATCTCAGCAAAAGTTACAAAACATTATTTCCTTAATTCCTCGGGATTCTTCTGAAAACTCCCAGCTTTGGATTGCATTACAATGATTTGTAATGCACAGAAATACTGTAAGAGGGCTTGCAAACATTTCCTCATCTTTGCTACTTTTGTCCCACTGTGCAATTAGGACAACTCTGCAGTGCCAGTGCTCTGTCCAAGCAGCGCCTGCAGGGTCAGAGGCTGTAACGATCACCTGCGTTTGCTGCCTTACCAGTACCAGCCTGAAGGATTCAATCTAATGTTTTTCTTTAGAGAAGGTACTACAAGCTGTGCTCAGGGCTTCTGCAGCAATCAAACAGTTAAATACCTCTAGATCTCATCTGTACTCAACAAGGTCTAACTAAAAATCCCCTGAGTCCTTTCCTCTGACTCCTTTCTGGCCTGAATCAGTAGAGAGAACAGTAACCAATTAAAAAAATTCATTGTGCATTAGTCACAAGAAGTAGAGCACATGCCTGATGTGAATTTAGACCAGTCACTGCTATTACTGGCAAGGGTGCAAGTGAGGCGCTCCAAACAGAGATGCTCACCAGATACTTGAGAACTTGCTGAATAATAAGAGATAGCAGAGAGGGTTCAGACAAGTACTGTGCCTTAATCCAGCCAGCTACCCACTGAGTAACCAGTAGAGGAGACAGCAGCCAGTGGAACCACTCTTGAAGGCAAACCAGGACGTCCCAGCTCTCCTGACAAAGCATCAGCTCTTTGAAACAAAAAACTGACGGATGAGCCAACCACAGCCTTTCAGGCACTGAAGTTGCTGGGTGCTTAGGAGCCCGTCTTCTCCAGCCTCACCCCCATTTCAGGCTCTCCCACGGGTTCAGACAAGCCCTTTTCAAAAAAAAAAAAAGCCTCTCCCCGCAAAAGAAAATACCAATAGCACGTGGAAGGAACTTGCTCCCTGCACTGCGATCTGCTCGTTTACCCTTCCTGTTATTAAAACAAGATTGTTTCACCACCACATTTGCTGGTGTCTATAACAGGAAGAGGGTAAAAACTGCGTCCGTGGAACAATTTGCTTTCTGAAGACTCACCGCTTAAACAGCCAGCATACAATCCTCACTTACACTGGGGAAACATTTGCTGAAATGATGCTTTGACTAAAGAGTTTAAATGCTACTTAATTAATTCAGTGCAGGCTCACAAATCATTAAGGACAAATTTTACACCACTATAGCAATGCACTGCTAACGTGGCACAAAAAGGCATCAGGAAAATCAAAGGAAAGTCATTAACTTATGTGCCTGAACTGGTTATTCCATGGGTTACAGGCACACAGGTCTCTGCAACCACAAACTGTATAAAAGGCAATAATATGGCTACTATCCAAATGACCAATATTCATTTACAGCTAGGAATAAAGACTAAATTTTCACATCCATGGTACATAGGAGAACAGAGCTCCAGTGAATTTATACTACAGTGAGGCTAAAATACAGGAAAACTCACTTTACCCACAATTTTGAGACCTCCATAAATTGAACACATGGGCAAGGGGGATTTCTTTTCCCCCAGGACTAGTTTCTTTTGCAAGGACTCCATTCATAGAGTCAGCAAGATCAAAAATGTCAATCTTTTTCCTCTACAAAAATAAGAGTCCCTTAAACATGTGTGTGACCCTGACTGGGGAACATTCTTCAACACGGACATAAGTGAAAGCAAAGCCCAAGCCTGTTTTTCGTAGCTCTGATGAAGCAGAGGCTGTGAGTTCAACTCTGATCTCATCTAGGCTGTGACGGCCGAGATGAATCTGCCCGTAAATTAACAGGAAATGAAGGCTTGTACAAACGAACCTGAAGAATCTATAAATTACCTCACAATCCCTGTGCAGGGCAGCTAGGTCTGCAAGGGACTGAGAGCACAGAAAGAGTTTGGACATTAAGTGCTCTTCAGAAGCCAATGTTATTTTTCTGGAGTATGAATATTTCTGTGCTTTAGTTGCTCAACATATATCCAATATGCCAGCCTGCCAGATCTCCCAGCCTGTCCCAGAAGACAGACATTGATAATGGAAGAAAAGGACAGAAAAGAACTATTTTGTTTGAGCCATGCTCACAGCTTCCAGGTGACTTCCATCCTCTTGCTTTTCATGTGCTACAGCTGGCAGATTAGATGGATTCATTATTTCACACAGAAGAAAAAAAAAAAAAAAACACAAAAAAAACAGGCTGCTTTCTCTCCCTCAAACATGTCTCCTTCAAACATGGGCTGACTCCAAATGTAACTCTCAGCTCCAAACACCATCCCCAGCCAGTCCCAGCTGGGGAATGTCAGACAGTTGCTGCAAAGCACTACACGCTCTCAAAGCGCTGCACTTCAAACAAAACCAGCCCGGCTGACTTTTCCTATACACAGCATATGATATGAATGCAACATCGTCCAAACCTTTTACTAGCTTGATTACATTTTATCTTTCATTCTTTCAGTAAGAGCTGAAATGGGATTTAACCCTTCCTGTTAATACTTGGATCCTTTCAGCTTGCATGCCTTTGCTCCCAATCTCATTGCACGGGTGTTTACAGGAAAAAAAAGAACAGTGACATTATGACTTTGCCTCTCCTCTTTAGCAGTGACTGGAAAAGGGCTGGATTTCTCACAACTAGCTCCTTAGTTTACACTTTCTTGGCTTTGAAGGTGACAGATCAGATTTTAGTACCAATTGCCGAAACCAGGCTTTAAAACACAAATTATTCGTGCTTCCACAACCAATTTGCCTCCAGGTGTCTTTTCCTCTCCCCAACTCCTTAGGTATCACAGCCTGGAAACAGGCTCACTTCAGCCACTGTTACCTCAAGAGTATATGATGACAGGGCTTCAGTGCGAGATTGAGCAATTAGAACCTGGAGCAGGAGCCAAGTCTCTTAGTTTCTATTCCCAACTCTGGCACTGACTCATCTGCCTTGGGCAAGTTTCTTAACCCCTCTCTACCTTTGTTTTACTCATCTGTACTGGAACATACTACCGGACTAAGATGCTGCAGGACTGCCGTCACTGAGGGCTAAGGATTTGGAGTGAAAGCGGCTCAAGTGAAAAAGAAATCATAAGAACTTAAGGAGCCCATCCAAGTTCATTTGGGTTTGCTCAGGAATATGGGAAGATTTGGCTGAAACAGTTGAACTTCCCAGCTCATACCCAACTTCATTTCTAGAGCCACCTCATTTGCAGCTAACACAGATCTTGAACTGTAGCATCTTAGTGCCAAACTAAGGTAACTCAAAGTCAGCAACGGATTACTTTCACACAGTGAGCTGCATAAACGCAGCACTTGTTCAGGAACTGCTTTGCCCTCAGGTCAGCACCAGCTGCAGAAGCCACCCTCCAGCCGCCGCCACCGCTTTAACCCGCCTGCACCTCGGGTCAACACCCCAAGGTAGCGCAACCTCTTAGTCCTCGCACTTTGCACCACTCTTGAACAGACCCCTCAGGATTACAGGAGATTTAGATTAACCACAGCCAGCATTTTGCTGAACCAAGCCCATGAGGACCATGTCAGGAAGCAAAGGCACTCTCTGCACTCCTCCAGGCTGCTGCGAGACAGAAAAACAAGGAAAATGTTCCAGCAAAGCCAAAGCGTGTTTGGGTTTGCTCTAAGTCAGGAGGGAGCCGAAGGGGGTGGCAGGAAAACAACAGGTGGCACAAAGTCAAAAGCTTGCAGCATTTCCAGGAATCTCAGCTTGTATTTTAGAGGTAAAGTTACACTTTAATCCCGGTGGGTTTCCTCATTTGAAGCGTCTTTGTGAATATTTATTTGATAAACAGGCTGTGAAACATTTTCCACTAGACCTAATAGGAGAAGAATTCACCTTCCCCTTTGCAGCAAGCCTGTCCTTTGGAGAACACTAATCAGTTTAATTTAGACTGTGGCTTCAAACTACTTGTGTGAAATCGATGCAGAGAGCAGGGCAAAAGCACTCCTTTGTTGTTGGAGCCACATTCACTTCCCCTCAGCAGCTGCCCATTAGAAAGCTGACAGCGGAAAATCAAAGCAAGCAGACCCTCAGATGGGAATGTATGAGGGGCTTTGGTTGGACTGATTTAAATACAATCAGCACAAAAACTTCTGGTTTAGACAAAGCTTGAATTAAAGCTGCCTTGGCTGCTGGGAGTCTGCAGCACAAATGTTTGGTGTGAAGCGAGGCTAAAGGCAGGGAGAAGGCACATGCTCGGCCTTCATGTCGTGTCAGCTTACAGAGCTGGCTAGGCTCACGAAAAAAAATACAGCAAACCCCTTAAACCAGCACCTGTTATAGGCATCAAAAATAAAATCAAGCTTCAAAAGAGAGGCTCCACACCTCGGGTAGGTTTTTATTAATATGCCAGCACATTTTCAAAATTAGCATATGAGGGAGAGATCACAAGGCTAGAAACAGAGAGATTAAGAAATTCAGGGTTTGTTTAATATTTCCATACTGTGAAAGTATTGAAGAAATCAAGAAGACCTAGAAAGAGTTACGGGGTTCGCTACTGAAGGAGAGGCAAGGTTTGGTATGGGAGACAGGAAATGCAGAGAGAGACAGAGATCAAAGGCACCATAAGAGGAGACGGATCACATGTACTGTGACTAGCCGATGCCTGGAATTAACCTGCCCTCCTCCTCCTCAATTTAGAGAGGATGGAGATCTAGTATTGATCTTCCTAGAAACACTAAAGAAGATTCAAGACATGCGTTCCTGAACTCTCACCTTAGATTATCTGCCATCTGATTTTAGCCCATTACTCGCTACACATTAAAAAAACTTTAAAAATCACAGTTTCAGAACAGAATGCAATACCTGAACAATTTTCCTGACAAGGATGAAGGGGAACTGATAATATGGAAGATGTGTTTGTGTTTACAGCATCACCAGAAATGTTTGTTTGTTCTGGTCACATTATTACAATCAATAACTGAAGATCTGTCCCAAGTGCTTCTTATTAACATATAGAAAGAAGGAAAGAAAAGGTCATTATGACCTGGACATCAGCTTTAACTCAAAGTTTGTACAATTTATCCACGCACAACTTCTTGCATGATTTTAACGTTTTACTCAAAATTTTTTTCTTACTTCCAAAGGCTTTTATTCCAGAAAGATTTCTCTACTATACTGGAACTTGTGAAATGTCCGCTTTGGCGTAGTAAAGCCATCCCTACAGCAGAAGATGAGGTGAACGTGCAGGTGATATGCTGGAAATCTGGAGCACACCATCCCTATGCAAAAGGCATTCCCTGAGAAGTGTCCAAAATGCACAAGCCCCCATGCTTCCCAACTGCTCTGCAAAGTCCCACTAGCCGTCTGACACTTTGGACTATGTCGTCAGCCTTGCCAGGATAATCCACAAGGCTCAAGATTTTGTACCATTACAAGAATGTACATTTTTTTTAACCAAACACAACAAGTGCTATATTTGCTTATGGGAACAGCCCCACTGTCCTTTCAGAGTAAGGCTGCATGGGTTATTGTCCGGGCAGGAAGCAAAGATGCATGGAAGCAGCCCCCACTTTTCTCAGATGCTCTGAATCACTCCTTCCCTGAGGAATCCTGGCAGATTCCCAGGCTGCCGCAGATACAGCTCTGTTTGTTCAGGTGCTGGCTGC
>NW_010560144.1:5657-17443 GCF_000687285.1 Phaethon lepturus | reverse complement strand
GAGCAGGGGCAGCCAATGTAGCCACCACATTTTAGGGTCAGCCATGAAAAAAAAAAAACACCCTAACCCAAACCAACAAAACCACAAAAAAACCCAACAGAAAACACCTACCAAAGCCACTTGTGTAATTTTTACAAGTGCCCTACCTTCTCCTTAAAGGTTTACGTGCTCTGCCTGAGTCTATATGTGAGCATCTTCCCTCTCCCTAGTAATTCAGAAGAAAGCCTTTCTAAGACAGAGAAAACAAAATCTGTGACCACTTTATGCTGGTTTAATTTAAAACTGCCATGTAAGTGTAAAGCAAGAACAGGCTGAGGGAGCTATTCCAACTATACCAATCTATGGCATAAAGTCTAAAGACATTTCTCTGTCTGCTGTACATCAGCTTCAAAACTGATACATTTCAGGGGGCTTTCATTCATCAGGTTATGTTCTTGTCCTATCTTGGTGGTTTCAGATGGACAAATATGAAGCAAACTACCCCCATCTATACACAGGGGTTAAAAAAAAAAAGTGGTGTGCTTTGTTTGTTTGTGGGCTTTTCTTGTTTGTGTTGGTTTGTTTTTGTTTTGTTTTTGTGTTTTGTTTTTGGGGTTTTTTTGTTTGTTTTGTTTTCTTAAGGAGGGGGGATAATCTTCCATGGTAAAGTGACTGTATCTCTGTTCCAGGTCATGGACTTTTAGAATCAGAAAGTGGTCTGGGAGATGGGATTTGCTCATTCATCCCTTTGGACCTGGGAGCAGCAGCCACCTGCAAGTTAAGTCAGTGACATTGCAAAGGGCTGGGTTATGAACTTCTTATTCCCACAAGCAAACTATTACTCACACAAATAGTTCCACTGCAGTCAACAGGACTATTCATGTGAGCCTCGTGTGACTCAAAGGCTATGTTTTCCCTATCTATTAAGGGAATAGGCCTTAATAGATAGGCCTCTGTGGTCACCCACAGGACCGAACTCATCTGCCTCTCACATTGATGGGCTGCAACCATTGACCTTGGTGCAGTCCAAGGACAGCCTCAGAGCATCCTTGGGCCCTGAGTACTTGAACATGGGCAGATGTTATCCTCCTGCCAGGGACACTCCAATAGCTCTTTCATGAGGCAGCCACATAGATGAGAGTTAGGCAGAGATCAAGCACACTGTTTATAAGCCGGCTTTCAGAGCAGCTGGACATAACCAAGGGCCTGGATTTGACGAACATTAAGGGCTTTTGTTGAGTTCAGTATGAAATGCACAAAGGAAAGCCTTTCTTCTGGCATAACCAAAAATGCCACATCCAGTGAGATATATATTCTCTCAGGATATTTCTGCACTAGCAAAGTTTATGTAAACTTTGCAACTTGCTAGAGGACCTTATGCTGCATGTTAGATCTACTGAGGCAAGTGATACATTTTTAAAAGCTCTCTCCCTCACTTTGATCTGCATTTACTCTCACTAGACTTTCTCAACTTGCCACCATATGATTTCGGATTTTTTTGTAATATGCAACTTCCTCACCCTTTGGCTTTCAATCCCATTAGCAGAGTAAAATGTGTGGGACAGGATTAGAAGTTAGTCATCTTTAAAAGAGAGGCTGCCTTATCTCCTTGGCAGATTACACAACCTGTTACAGCAAAGCAAATTAAGATTCCTGAAGACAAGACCGTTTCTGTTACAGACACAGTCCCCCCTCCCCCAGCAGCAACAGGATGGTTCTAAAAGGACCAGAGTTTCTGCTCTCTGGTTACACTGGATGCTTCATGAAGATTGTACTCCACAGAGGCTTTTTAAATGATGTATTCACAAAGGGCACAGATCCATTGAAAAGGCTGTACAAAGCATCCCTCACTGTGTCACGGCTCTGTAAGGGGCTTTCCTGAACTTTTATGAACTCAATACCAGATCATAACCTCACCTGCCTGGGTGCAGGTCTACCTCAAAACACCTCAGCAATTATTTTAAGAGTCACTGTGTGCCTCCCTCAATGGGATGATGCACCTCCTAGGGCTGAGGCCAGGGACCTTCCACAGGGGCTGTCCAACCTGTAATGCAGTTCGGGCAGTTCTCTGGCACAAGGGAGGGAGAGCACCTCTAAGCCACTGAGCATAATCAATGCTGGTTTTGAAACAGACCATTTGTGAACACTCATAGCTGTGCTGGTCTTTCACCACCTTCTCCTCCAGCTCTCAGTCCAAACCACTGCTTGTCACCCTCCATCTTCTCACATTCCCTGACCTCAGTGTGGAGCAAGTGCTGAGAAAGGCTGCAAAGGAGAGGAGAGGCCCTGATGAGTGCTGAACTCTGATAAGGAGGAGAATAGTCCTATGGGGATAGAAGGAGGCGAGTCATGTGAGGTAAATGGCAGTTTTCATACAATAATGCAAGAAACCACATGGCTCTGCACCAGCTGTCTGAATGGGGTCATGGAGCTCAGCAGAGCCTCTTTGAAGAAAAGGCTGCATCAGTATTTGAAAGAGGTCATTCAGTTGCTGGCAGATGACAGGTCAGTGTTTCTGTGTTCTACATATGCCTTTGGTCTGGTACTGTCTTGCTCCGCCATTGGCTTTTCCTCTTGCATTTTACCTCAAGGGCTTTCTTCTGCTGCTGATACATGCCAGTCAAACTCAATTTTCTACCACAAATTAAATGCATAAGCCAGTCCCTGCAGCCAAGAAAGAGCCCAGCTTCACCCCCACCAGCTTGCTGCTCTGATGAATTCCTGCCCTCCACAGCCCCACGCCTGCACAGCACCCAGCCCAAGCAGCGACTCCGTGCCAGGGCTGTTGCCTAGCCCCGCCACATCCTTAGCGCTGGCCTCCAAGATGAGTCGGTTTGTGACAAGGAGGAACAGACACTAAGAATCAGATCCAGCCCAGTTGCCAATTTAACTAGTCCAGAGCAGAGGCTGGGGCAGCTACCCTGTCCCACTCTCAAGCAGAGACAGCAGCCTCTTTTCATTTTCATCACAGGCAAATTTTGTGCTTCTAATCAACAAGGGCAGCATTTTCATTTGAAAGCCAATAGGGTCCAGGATAACAGGACACATAGGCACTTTCATCCTTAAATATTGATGCTGATTTTAGTTTCTCTGTGTAATAAATGATCAAAGTAAGGAAGATCTACCACAGCCTAGTGAGTGCATGTGTTTTGTGGGTGGCTTTGTTTTGCTTTTGTCTCTCCACAGGAGCGAGGAGGGGAAAAATACACAAGTGGAGAAGCAATTTAAGTGCAAACCAAATGTAATGACTCTGCCCATGATGCTGCGACATTAATCCAAACTGTAATTGCAAGCAGACTTCTTGATAGCGTGCACTGTTTGTGCCTGAAAGCCAGGATGTGACACAGGGGCTTTTCCTCACCTTTGACAGGAGCACAATAAAAACAGGTGGATTTAACTACACAAGAGCTCTGTGACCCTGATGCTAAGGCAGGTAGATAAAGGACAACGCACCTGAATGTGTCTACCCTGCAGCCCAAACTCTAAGTCTCATGGAACTTGCAGGAGAAGTTGGTAAAAAAGACTTGCCTCTTGAAGAAGGCAGCAGTTGGAGAAACACATTTTTGACCGGCCAGTCAAACTCCTGTTAACACCTTAGAGATGTAGATAGGCTGGCTGGTTAGTCTGTTCCAACATGACACACACTTGTGCTCTGCTGAAAGGGCTTATCTGTCTTGTCAGCAAGGTCACCAGAACAGGGATAGCCTCTGGGCAGACTTCACTGTGAGCTCTGCTCTGCTGAGACTATTCAGCCTGCAAGAAGGAATAGCTTCTACGTGGAAAAGCAATGGTCAAGTTAGCAAAGAAAATAGCTCTTCTTAACAAGTCTAGGCACCTTGTTATTAATAAAGCATGCCAAGTAGGAAGGATGGCTTCGGAAAACTGCAGAACAAGGTGTCAAAAGATGTAGGGAACAGAAAATTTGAGCTCTGAAGTAGAACTGCTATTGTGCTAAACCAGGCTGGTGTAAAACACTATCTGTTCAAGCTTCCTTACAGCAGATCCTGGGAAATCAGTGGTAAGCATTTACCCCCACTTAGCCAGTAAGTTCTTCAAGCTCCTTTAGTAAGGCCATTTACTTTTTCAGTTCCTCTTATTTTGAAAAAGGCAACAGCTGTCTCAAGAGCATAACCTGGAGGAGCAGTGGGGAAAAGTCTTCAGTAAGACAACCAAAAGGTGTTCCTTTTCCAGGGCACCTGAAAAATTAGAGTCCAATCCCTTTCCCTGGTTGTTTATGCTAATCGCAAGTTCAGGAACTGCTTTCACGCAGTCTGTGACCTGCAGTGTATGGACTGGACAGTAGAAGCTATTTTAAGTCTAAAAAACAATGAGCCATTTCCAGATTCTTTTGCCATCAGCTCTTAATTCTTCCCCTCTCCACAACGTACTTTTCTCTGCTCAGATCTCTGACCACTACAACAGTTGTCTTTTCACGCATACACCCTTGCACTCCTGTTTCATTTTCCAGCTGCCTTTGCTATTTTCCCTGATGTGCAATTGAACATTAAATGGTTTGACAGGCAGAACATGTACTCAACCCAACCACTTATTCCCAATCAATATTTACGTGGAATTCCTGTTAACAAGCAAGAGTTATGCACACTTGAAAGAGAGGGTGACCTCTTAAGTGATCACTTCATCTAAAGGTATGACTGATCACTTTCTCATCTACCTTAATAACCAGCAATCAGATTTTCCACCCTGCATACCCCCAAACAGGACTGTTTTTGCAAAAGTAAGATCATCTCTATTGTTCATGTCTGCAATTCATCAAAGAATTCAATATGGGTTAAAAATAACAGAAAATCCAGCACATAGCCAGATCTTATTCAGTTAAAAATGAGCTTTTTTTAGAGATTTTTTGCTAATCTTTTCCAACCTAGACAAGGCAGGATCACATTTTAATGAACACTGTTTACACTACTGTTTCTTTACCCTGAATTACGCACTATTCCAAATGGTGCCAGTGAAAGCAACGACAGAAGAGCTAAGCATCCTACGGAGCAGAAGGTAAATGGCAAAACTGATGTTTTACTCATTGGGCTTTGAACCACATGGGCAGATTCATTTTTTAACACCTCTGCTGAAACAGTTTTAGCCTTGTTATATGCAGAGGAACTGAAAGAGGCCTGTTCTCAATCCTTCCAGGACACTTGAAGGTAAACAAAATGGAGAGATCTTGAAAGTTCTTATGGCACCATGCGTTAAAAAAAAATTAAAAAAAAATCACAATTCTACCCCCACTCTTGTTCTTTGTCCTCGCTAGGCATCTATTCTAGCCACTGCTGGGAAGGGCATAGCAGGCTAGGTGAGCCACGCTCTGAGAAAGCACCACTGGTCTAATCACAAGGATAAACTAAAGACTGCTAAGAAGGACTAAATGGACAATCTCAGTAGCAAGAAAAACACGGAAACAGTAAGAAATTATTAATGTATTAATTACAACAGTAATACAATATCAGTTTCCTGATTTTGTGCAATTTTGTTACAAAACTGAATCAGCATTTCAAACTTTCAGAGAGAAAAGTGAGTAGAGAATTCTACCCAGAAATAATTTAACTTGCTTTTATGGCAGCTGCAACTCTTCTTTTACTCACCCCTGAGCAAACTAAATTGCCGTTACTAGCAGTTTTTAGGCAGGAAACTCCAATATGCTAAAAAAAAAAACCAAACACTTTCAACTCAGCAAGTTACTTATGTCTGAAATCTGCTCAGCCTGTGAAGACTAACAAAAGGAACAGCTTTTGTAGACATGTGCTTTATTTGCCATATGCCATTAAATGAGACAGTCAATCTACCATAGATATTAATAGTAGCAAGTTTGGGCTATTCTAAGGCTCAAATATGAAGCTATTTTTCATATTGACCTTAACAAAAGATCATGGTCGCAAATGACCCTAACAACTAATCTAGGCTTGATCTGCAGATGCACAGAACTTGTAAACCATCTTGTGCATTGTACATGACAAACACCTGCCCTAGGACAATGCACCAGAAGGTGCTTTACAGTTACATCTGCCCTGGGGCAAAACTGGCTCTTCAGCATGGAGGAAGCAGACCTACCAAAACACCAACTTACTTGGTCTTGGGGTGCAATGAATACATGGAACACACACAAGATACTGCTCCAGTATTCAGCTCCTAATCTCGTGCTCTGTCCCAAAAGACCACTTGTGTCCTCTCCTTCCTCTAGAACAAATACTGAACTAGCATGGCCTACTAAGCAGCACACAGAAGTCCGAGCAGACCTAGTCCAGCTCAAAGCAATCCCCTACTCATGGAAGCAGCTGCCACAGCTGCACAAAACTGTTATCCTCACCAGTCAAGACATAAAAAGTAGCCTCAAGGGGTAACTGGTATTCTATGAGCTACCACCAACTTTCACTATCTTTTTCCTCTGGATTATTTTACACTGCTCTATACATGCTCAGATTGCTTTCTAATGCTCTTTTAGTTGAGTCTGAGGACTATGCGCTTCACTGCTGCTGATTTTCTAGAATAAATGCTTACTCATTTCCCTGGAATAGCCTCAGATCCTTTGCCACTTCCATGTGCTCACATTATATTTGAAAGCTCGAAGACATGCAAATGATTAGAAGAGTTCCAACAGCCCAAACAAGAAGTCAAAACAGCGTCTCTTCTGGTGCTTGGGAGCACATGATTAATGAGAATTTCCTCCACTGGGAAAGGCTCTTGCAGTCTTTGGCCTCAAAAACGAGCAGACTTTATGCACCAGAGCCTTACTATGAACTCTGAGTAAAACAAACAGAAGAGGTGGGTTTCAGAATATCTTACGCCTGTACACTGCTTGCATACTGAACAGCCCGACCGCCAGCATTCTTTCTATCCACCTTTCCACATCAATATATTCACATTCAAAAATAGAAGCTCAGGAGTGTAGCCTGTAGTGTGGACCAAATCCTCAGAAAGCAACCCTCTCTCCAGTCTCTGAGCAGAATTGCCTGAGTAAACACTGGAGAATTGGTCCCTGTAGACATTACATCACGTAAGAACTGATGCAAGCAGGGGCTGGGGGTAAATCTGGTCCCACTGATGGATCCACACCTGCATACACCACTTTGCCTTACTTACCAGAGAAAGTTTTCTTTATGCAAGTAATTACGCAGCATGGCAGGCAGTGCGGTTTTCCAAGCTGCCCAAGACACGTCCTGCACACAAGCAGAGCCTGCTGACTTCAACTGGACTCCGGTTGAATCATCTGGATTTTGTGCTTATGAGTACAAAACCGCTTGCTGTGACCCAGATGGAATTAACAGAGTATTCTCCTTATTTCTAATTGTTAGATCATCCTTTTTAACTCCGGCAAAGATGACTTGCAGACTAAGTCTCTTGGGGGTCAAAGGCAGTTATTTTGTTTGTACAGCAATCAGCACAGCAGGATCCCAGGCCACAAATGGCTTCCAAGGCTACATCTATACTATCATGTTAGCTCAAACCTCGATTACTCATTTAAGCCCAAACTTCCCAAATATCAACACCACCTACACAGAGATTTATACTCTGGCCTAGTCAGGAACATGAAGTGAGCTCACACCTCACGTACAGACCAGCTCAGGCTTGAGCTGTCCTCTATAAACAGCACAGACATAGCAGTTTTGAGTTCGCTCTTCTAACAGGGATCACCCAGAGAGGCTGCCACAGGCAGGAACTGAAGCTGCAGTTCTCCTGCTATTCAGCAGACCATCTTAACTTGAAAAGCAAAGACAAGCTGGAGTCACATCTCAACACCACCACCTCAGGTCCTGGGAAAAGCTTGCGGAAACAAAGACATATTTGCTAGTTGAAACAGCAGAGTACAGTGACTGCTAGTATTGTTTCAGCTATCATAGTAAAGCACGTTTGTCTTGGGTGAAAGCAAAACAGCAGCTCTAAGAATCTAATGGAACACATGGGTCTTTAGAAACAGGCTTTGCAAACCCCATTTGACAACACTAGTGAAGCAGTGCAAACAGCACTAAAGTAACAGTTGCTTGCCCAAGCCTTCACTAAGAAAGCATGAGACAACAGCTCCAGGAGGAGGATCAATAGTATGATCCCAATTCTGCCGCATTAGGCATCTCTAAGACCAGTCCAATCTAATCCAGTACAAAGGTCTAATGAGATACAATGAAAATTAAAGCCAAAGTCAGACAAGAAACAAGGGTCACGTTACTAACAATGTGACTAATCTAACCAGCATTATAATGAAATCTCCAACATTTAGAAGAACAGTTCTCCAAGAAACCATGCAATTCAAATGGAAACATTACTCCTGATGCAGAAGTTACTGGCCGCAGTCTTGTAAGTTGGCCTTACCCCCAACATCTGGATGGAATACCATAGAGTACCTTATTTTTCATGAGGGCCATGCTGCCCCAATCGGCATCTGAGCTCACCAGTCCTTGCAAGCAGACCTAGCATGTACCCTGCCGCTCCCAGTTTCCAATTCTACCATGTATTTACTTTTCAAATTTTACATGATAGATTTTGCCTGTGGCACAGTAGATCACTTACCCTTCTCCTATTAGCTCTCTGTGTTTAATTACAGTTTAATGTGAATTGATCTTTACATTAGTGAGCCTGTAAAGAAGACTGATTTTCTTCAAGAGGCTTTTATGCTCAGTTTGGCAGCAGAGTAGTCCTATTGATTTTGCTTTCCCCAGTAAATACGCTGCAGAGTGTCACTGCATCGCCTGTGAATCAGCTAATCCTATTTCACACTCTTTTGCTCCAAAAATCCCTATTATGATTTCCTTGTTATCTGTGTTTATTCAGAGCAAGATCATGGAGCCAAAGCACCTCAGCCAGCTTTGACGATCGCTAACATACAGCTGACTGCCGTGGGTCACTATTCCCTTTGTTCTAAATGGTTGGGGGCTTAAAAGACTTACAGGGAAAGAAACAAAAGTTATTTTTAAGTGTCTAATCTGTTAACTTCCTTAATTCCTAGCCAGCTAAGGACGTGGCACAGTGTGCGCTGTGTTTACTATGCTTGCTTCAGAGGTCTGGTTAGCAGGCTCTCCATTGTGCTCTACAGCTGTGTAACAGCCTGTGCTGGTGTGCCTGCAACAGTGGATACTGACTGAATCAGGCTGGCGACCTTGGAGCCAGCACAGAGGACAAGGATCCACCTCTATCGTACCATGTGGACATCCCAAAGACACTCCAGGATGCATTTACCCAGATGCAGATCGACAAAGCAGTGGCAGACAGGCCCCTGAGTAAGGGCTGAGCTTGCACCTGCAAAGGGGTTTGTGGGAAACCCACAGTAACAGACCAATGCAGCACTGATCACAGCTCAGGTCCTACTCTTACCTGGCAGGCTAGCAAGGCTAAGAGACTCTCCATGCAAATTAATGAGGAAGTTGGATATGAACAGATTTGAGTTCTGCTGCAAATAAATGGTTTCTTCTATCCTCCCTTTCACCACCAGATCAGGTAACAGTGTTCTCAAGAGCCTACAGAGTTAACACACTTGAGTTGCAGCGGAACATTGGGAAGGGAAATCCTCAGCCAAGAGCATGTCAGTGAAAACATCCTGCCATCAACTCCCAAATGTCCAAGTCTAGGAACTGTGGCTAAATTACAAATGCTGTGGGAATTTCAGGCAAGATTCTCCTCTCAGCTACTCCGATGTAATTTCGGAATGAATCCAGATTCAGTCTCTCCCCATCCCAGCTGAATTTCCTGGCTTTTGTTTGCACTAACAGATGTTTGCATTTAATGTCTGTCTTTATTTGGTAACCCGTACATAGAATATTTTTCCCTTCTGTTCTATTAAAAGCCTTATCAAGTCCCTTATGTTTGCTCTTGTTGAGATGAACGACTTTGGCAGTATTTTCAATGTGCAAGGCAAACAAACTGACTCTTCAAGGAATAATTAAAATTGAACTAAACTTCATATATATTAGGGCATAGCATGTTTGATACATATGTTATGCCTGCATCCCTCTGCAGCCTGAAACATCCAAAGATTTGCAGAAAGCCTTGAGAATTCTCTCTCCCACAGATTCTCACACGCTTACATATATACACAACTGGCTGACAGTCCATGCGCACATGGGGTCAAGCAAGTTTTGGGTGATGGGGACAGGTATGGGAAACCCAAAAACAGGGAATACAAAGCAATCAAGCTCATTAGAAAAAATCTTTATGGACAATTTGAGTTTGGCAGTATTGCAGATTTCTTTCTCCCAGCACTAGAAGGAAAAAAAGTCTCTTCCCCAGTTTAGGAAGAATAGGAGATGAAGTAACTCATTTAAAAGGGCTGCTTTGAGTGACAAATGTACAAGCCTTGCTTTTACAATACATTCACAGCCCTTTGGAAATACTTAACCACATGCAATATACAAAACCTACTTCAGAGGTTTGTGAGGTAAACACACTTCACACATTTCTAAACACTGGGGAAAAAAGGAAATGTATTTATTTTTCTTCAGCAGTAAGAATACACTGTAACACTACATACTTAAACATAAACCAGTTTCTCAGTACACAGTCTTCATTATGACTCTTCACCCTGGGTTTGGTTTGGCAGCCTCCCCAATTATTACTTCACAGATTTGAAGGCCAGAAGAAACCAGTATGACCATATAATCTGATTCCGTATATCACACAAGGCCAAAGAACTTTACCCAACAATTTGCGTATCAAGCCCATTAACCTAAAGTTGAACTAAAGGACCATCTTTTAGGAAGCCATCCAATTGATTTAAAGACTCCCAAGGATGGAGAAAGCTTCACTTCCTCAGCAAATCATTCCAATGCGAGTTAGTCAGCAACATCAATTAAAGCAGGTACTTTAAAACATCCTTCAGATTATTTTTCCCTCTGATAACAATTAAAAGGAACTGCAAGGGGAAAAAAGCAGCATTCTCCAAAACAAGCTAAACAAAGAGAACCTTCTTGCAGAGGTATGACAACAGCATTACAAATCCTACTATCAGAGTTATTTATGTGTAGCAGCTGAAGAAAGCAATACAGATTTCTGGAAAGTGATACTAAGCAGGTCTGTTTAGAATACCGTCCTTTTATCATCTGGCTTTGTACCTTCCCCTTCCTTCTGCACCACTCTGAAATTTCAGAGGAGCTGTAAATCCACTGCCTTCCACCAGTCATTATTCCTCTTTTCCAAACTGCTTATTTCATCTCAGGAATAAAAAAACCCAACGCTACAGCAATTTGGTCCTTCGCCAACAGCTAAATTAATAGCAAAAATAACAACAGGGGCTTGTGAAACTCAGATCATTTATAGACTTCGTGAGAAAGAAAAGACGATTTGGGGGGCCTAAAACTATATCCTGGATGGTAAATTGTATGCAAGCTTTCCACACATAAATCAGATTTCTGAAGTTTTTTGAACCCCAGTGCATAACACACTGGGTTATGTGGCAGTCTGGTAAGCTCAGTTCAAGTGACAGACAGATGGCCTCATGTCAGGGGATCGTGCCTTCAACAAGGGACCCTGCTCGGAGGGAGATACTACCTTGTTGTGTGGCCAGCAGCCCCCAGATCACGCATTCAGACTTGACGTGTGGTCACAGAAGTAGGGAGAAGCTGTGGCAAGAGGCAGAAATCAAACAAGATGGTTTCACACCAACTGCATGTGACACATTTGACAGCTCTGATAACTGCTGAGACACAAGCCACCCCTGCACCCAGGAGGTGAAGTGGTTACTTGTGCATTTAACAGAGATATTTGCTAGATCCAGCACTGACGATAGCAGAGGTTCACTTTGGCTCTTCATAAGCTCTGCAGGAACACGGTACACCCAAGAACCAGATCAAAGACACCATATCTCAAACAAA
>NW_010560144.1:3947-5626 GCF_000687285.1 Phaethon lepturus | reverse complement strand
GCAGGAATGAGATGTGGACACCAATTTGAAGCTAAGATTCTTAAACTGAATTAAAACAGTGAGGGAGTTTTCTGCTTTGCATATTTTAACACTGCCTAATGGAAGAGCAGGAACAGTGCCAGTTCATTTCACTCAATTCTGTCCTTGATTTAAGTAATAGGAATGTACTTCTAGTCAACAGATCAAGGTTGTCTCAGAGTAAGTCAGAGCTTTTTGAGCATGAGAGGCCAATCACCTCATTGTATGGATATGGGTATTTTCCACTCCAAAGATAATCAAACCCATGGCAAATATGGCACCTGCCTGCGGGTGTATGCTGCAAGGCCATGCACGTCAGAACCCATCGCTTGAACTGCTCAAGCACTTTGCTGGAGTCCGTATTAGCTATAACCACTTCCCCTTCCCAGGAACTTGGGAGGTATCATACATACCTCAGCAAAATTCCTTCTCAGTGTGCATTACAAGCAGACACATGCAAAAATGATTTTAGAAATCCACACCACAAGGTATTAAGAAGTTTGATGTTACAATGTCTTTATTCCCTTCAGCATCGTCCTCAACCCGAGAGCTTTGGTGGCAGATACACAAAGGCTCTCAGGTATCTAATGCCTCTGCAGGCACCTAAACTACCGAAGTTAGGAACTTCAAAGCTTCTGCAGATCTAGCCTTACAATCACCAACTGCTCTCTCAAAAGACGAAAAAGGAAAAAATAAACTTGAAAGAGACCATAAAAACAGGTCTGGAATGAGTTCCCTGAAAGATTAAGATGTGAAGAATCTCTGGCTTTAACAGAAAAGAAGAAATGATCAGAACAGGGCCAGGGAAAAAAAAAGAACAATAAAGAAGAGGTAAAATTATATACTTGTCTCATAGCACAAGTATGACATAATGGTTGAAACACAAAGGCAGGTGAGAAAAAAAATGTACTCAATATGTAACTAACCTGTGGAGTTTACTGACATAAGTTACCATAAGCACAAATTAATCGAGCCCAACGTTGTGCAAATCACAGGACACTAGAAGATTTTTCTTAACTAAGGTGCCAAACAAGCCCAATAATGAAATCTGAAAAGTCAGCAGAAGTGGGTGTGACACACGAAACTCTCAGTCAGTAGCAGCTAAACCTACCCCAAAAACAGCCCAAAGTCAAAAGCCGAAAGAGGCAGCAAGGACTTACAGGTGGAGGGAGCGGACACTGGAAGCAGCGGGTCCCAGGGAGGGAATGGCAGTCAGCTCGTTGTTGTTCAGTTGCCTGCAACAAACAAAAATTAGCCGTTGAAGCAAGCATGCGGGAGCAGGGGATGGCCATGGCACTTTATCCATCCACCCACCCCCCCACCCCCCCGACTCCCCAGGAACACTGACATTTTGGCAGAGGCCTCCATGTCAAGTGGTTTGTCTGGGCCTCTCTGACAGTCCCACCTTATCCTTCCAACCCAACCCTTTAATAAATGACTGGTCTCACAGTATCTTTAGAAAAGCAAGGCTTTTTCTCCCCTTTCCACCCATTCCCTTAAGTGAAGTGCCACTGAGGAAGGTACTGTGCCACAACCTGCCACCAGCCTGAGTTTCCGCAGTAATCATGGAGCCGAGCCCGAGATGGGTGACTGTTTGCCCCCACAGACATGAGGCCGATAGGTCCCCTGCCTCAGGACAATGAATTTAACTCCCTCCCCAG
>NW_010560144.1:0-3825 GCF_000687285.1 Phaethon lepturus | reverse complement strand
ATGGGGAATGGCAGCCTCAGGCCTCCTCTGTACACCAGGCCAAGCTCTGGAAAACCCCCAAGGGCAGCCCCATGAAGCCAGCGACACACAGACAAAAAACCCTGGTGCTGGGCACAGTAATGCCACCAAAAACAGGTGACCTGCTCCAGCCAGCTGGCTGGGGAGCACCATGCAGCCCCCCGGGGCTAATGGCATTTGCAGATGGGGCCCCACTCCTGGAAAGGCTGGTACAAAAATGTCCCCCTCAACGGCCTAATGTTTGAAGTGTTTTTCTGACTGAAAACAGATCCTCGCCATGTGACCAGCTCTTCCTCAGTTTAAAGAGCCCTTGTTTGTATGGCGAATTAGTCAATTAATTACTGTAACAGTCACTTGTCTGGCTGCTTGAGAATTACCTAATTTCTCAGCCATCTTGCCCGCTCCCCCACCCCCCACCGCCACATGCTGAAGCGATTAAAGCCGAGCCCCTGCCAGGCCGACGGGGCCGAGCCGGCAGCCCAGGGCGGCTGCCCAGGACCCCCAGCTGCCCCCGACCGGCTCTTGCTTGAGGCAGAGCCTCGCGGGGTCTCTCCGCTGCCCGCCTTTGGGCTGCTTCCCTTCTGCAGGGGCTCTCGAAAGATCTGGGTGCCAGAAGCAGCACATCCTGTAGCGGGCATGAGAGCACGGCGCAGCCGAGGCGTGTTAAGCTGTGGGCACACGTTGGGGTAATCCTAAATTATACTGTTGTTCGGTGTGTTGGTTTTTTTCCCTTTCCTTTAAAACTATTTTTGGCAGGTGGGAGAGAGCAGCAATACATCCATCCCAGAACTTCCTTCTGACTCCTCCGAGAGCAGGCAAGATATTTGATTTCATGAGGAGTTCCAGGCACTGCTGGGATAAAAAGCTTGCCTCAGCCTCAGCTCTGCCTCCGACATTATACCTGTACCTTCAAATGCAAGGTAAAAGCCAGACGCATTGCAATTCAGCAAGGAGCTCCACTTAACAACTAAAAGCTCATTGTTGCTCATACGATAGCAAGGTCCAGTGCTTTCAAAGTTACAATGCAAGCTGGAAAGAGCATTAAAATGCTTATTTGTGCCATGTTTTCATTAACATCCAACTGAGCATCTTTTTGAAAGGGGTGGGAGAAGAATGAGAATTAGGCCCACCCTCTGCTAGCCTGGGCCAGCTCTGGTTAAGTGGCTCCAACACCGATCAGCATCTAACAACTGGTCAAACCCCCTGACATAAGTGTGATTTTCATAGATCAGCCTCCTGTCAAGTCAGGAGTCAGTCACAAGTGGTTCTCCCACCTCATTTTCTCTCTTGGCTCGCAGGCACCAGTTGCTGATGCAGAGGAGACAGCCAAGTTCGGTACTTGTCTGGGATTTCCCTCTCATCTTCCCCTTCCCCCATGTAAAGGAACAAAAAAAACCCAAAACAGAACAGCCAGGCTCAACAAATTTAAACTTTCAGTCTCTTTTCTCCTCTCCAGCCCTCACCTTTGACAACAGAAACCTGCTGCCTCTGGATGCTCAGGCAGGGGAGGAGGGGGGGCCACCCATATAAAATATTTACGGTCCGGTTGCCAGGCTGGTGTCAAGCTGAAATGGAGCCTGCTCAAAAATAGCACAGCTCTCCAGAGCCTTCAGTGAAAGGCACTTTAAAAAATAAAAAGGTGAGTTGTTTGGAGAGGCATTTTAGCACAGTTACTACTTCTTTGTTACAAATGAGCCTGGAAAACCCGAGCGCCATGCAACCATCACTTTCATGGATCCCATGATACATATGACCTGAGGAAACTGCAGAAAGGACCACAGGGTCTATCCCACAGCAGCACCCCCCATCCCACCCTTTCAACCCTTTCGTTTCAAGGTATGAGAATGACACCCCATCAAGGTCTGTCCATTGGAGGGAGCCACGAAAGGGGATGAGACAAAGCATCGCTTTCCTCCTTCAGAACAGCTATGTGAAGCCCCTTCCACCTGAGCCTCCACCAGCACAAAGCTACTGATTTCAGAGCACGTGGGGGATCATGGCATTTCATATTGCTTTCAGCCACTAAATTTCATCCCACACAGACTTAAACTTTTAAGGAAAAGGTGCTTCTTAAAAAAAAAGAAAAACAAGAAACAACACAACTGCCTAAACCCAGAGAAAGGGAAAAAGTGTCAGGTAAGCACAGCTATTACTTTATTACAATCTCAGTAAAGCAAAAGAGGGCATCCAAGCTATGAAGTTTAAATCTTTCGGTTTGCAGACCATTTCTTAAAATCAAGGGAAAAACAAAGGTTTCACAATATATCGCACCAATTATTTACATGCAGACACACACAGAGCTCTGAGCCTCATAGGTAATGCTCGGGAACCACAGGCACAGCATTTGAAGCATCATGGGAGGTTTCAGGTCTTATCAATGCATCTATTATTTGGGGCAATCTCTTTCCTTTTTCCCTGAGGCTGACTTGGTATGCCCAGCACAGCATGCACAGCAAAACACTGACTTGCTCTCAAGACATGCCACAGCATGATGCTTATTTCATGAATGTTTGTAAAATGCTTAAAAAAAACCCTCAGAAAGGAGATGCTCTGGCAGTACAGATGTGGTTCTCTTTGTGAAATGCAGTTTATTTCAGTGGTCTGCGGTTTAGCTGTTATTCAAAAGCAACCAAGATTAGTAGATAGGGCTTTTAATAGAGCTTCTCCCTCACACTTTCCAGAGCCTGCCTTCCAGGCTCCACTCCAGACCTCTGCCTCCCTCCCAGTCTCCCACTTCTAACTGCTCCCTTTCCCTCCTACTCGCTCCTCAGCTCTCTTTTCCCTAATCCAGCCTTTCTGACACAGCAAGCGGCTCTTATCTGCACCACTGCTTTGTGGGCTGCATTACTTACCTCCCCTGAACATTGACATCTTTCTTTAGTGGCTGACTGTTCAGTGCAGGGCCGGTCCTGCTCTTGACACATGCAGCACCGTGCACAAGGGAGCTCCCTACCTAAGGAATCCAAAGCCATACACATTTCCTAGCCCCACGCTCCCTGAAGTCACATGCCTTCAGGCACTTCCACAAATAAAATCTACTGCTAAGCCACAATGATGTTAGGATAATTCTCAAGTCTCATGGGATCACAGCTGTGATTCTCCTCTTTAAGCACAGCAATTTAAGGCTTCCACAGTTTAAAGAGAAGTTGAGAAAACAAATCCTGTAGGCAGCGTTTTGCTCACCTGCATCACTTTCTCTCACCTCCCTTACTGCTCTCTGGGACGATGGTGATGAACTGATTGCAGAGGACTGCAGTCACTCCCGACACACATTCCTCACTTCACCATGATCCCTAGCAAGTCCCTACTTCTAGGGTAAGCAGGAGAGCTGGGGCGATCAGGCAGGGGGAGAGAGGCTACGTTCATCCCCACAGTCCAATCCTGCAGACATTAGTCAGGCAGAACTCACCCTGTAGCAAACCCTTTTCCCTATTTAAGAATCACAGGATCTGGCCCCTCCACGAGCCCCAGCGCCAACACTTAATGAAAACAGACAGAGGACAAGACAAAATGCACGATATACACAGAGCACACTATTGTTTCTGAAAGGAAATGTTTTTTCAGTTTCCCATGAGGCATCAGTAGCTTTTCAAACAGAGCCCAAACCTCAAGTATGCCAGCGATTCAACAGTCAAACACAAGCTCATTACCTCAACCCACCACTTTCATTTTTCAGAACCCAAAATCGGAGCTCCAGGAATCACTGTGAATAGCTGACAAGCACAGCTCCTCCACGAGGGTAACTGCTGAGCATTTACACAGATCAAGAGCTAGGAAATCCTGTGATTCCCCAAACAAGGTTTCTTT
>NW_010560143.1:0-933 GCF_000687285.1 Phaethon lepturus | reverse complement strand
GCACGGTGCGCGGCGCGGGGAGCCGGCGCTGCGCATCACTCCTGCCCTCACCGCTCGCAGTCCCAGGCTGAAGCGTGCCCCAAAACACATCACCACGCGCCCCGACATCCCGTCTGGGAGCAGAGGGGGTAACCGCTGCCGGCTCTGCCGCGCTCGGGAAACCTTCTCCTCCCTCCTGACTACCTGTAAACCTTTCAGCAAGAATTTCTTAAAATAGGTTCCACTTTAAGGACTTATCTGCTGAATGCCATTAATTTTCTGGGGTTCGTTAAAAGCAAACTTGGTATCATAGCAACTGAATCTATTCCAGGGAAGCAGCCAATTGCGCCGTGCGGTGTGTGCAACCGAAGGCGAGAGAAAGGAGCCTTTCAGGTTTATTCTCAGGCTTCTGCATTTGCAAGTGAAGTTTTAATTTTCAACGTTTTATTCCTTGCAGAATATTTTATAGTTTCTCCCGGCAAATCTGCAGGGAGAGGAAAATCACGGCGCCGGCAAATATTTGCAAAACCGCCTTCATTTTGTGCTGCCCATGTGGCGGCGGAGGCAGCCAGCGGGCGCTTGGGCTGGGTGGCAATTCGGCAATTCGGCCTCGTGCTCGGCACGGCCGGGCTCATCCCTCCAGGGTTGAGGCACCCTTGGGAGCGATGCCGAGCGTGGGCATGGATGGATCCGGGACCGCCCAGCGGGATTTGGGGGCTGCTGGTAAAGAGGACGCTAATCCCCGTCTCATTTCCCTGGCCTCGCTAAAGAAATAGTCATTATTTTCCTTTTAATCCCATCTCTCTCCTCTTTTCCATTAGGCCCTAAGCCGCAATCTCGTTCCCGGGGGATGTTACGCCGAGGATAATCCCGGGCGCTGCCGGGGCGCTCGGCCCGGCTACTTTGGGGCAGGGGTTGGTTTGCAGCCCCGGGCTGCTGCCGGCGGGTCGCGGC
>NW_010560142.1:3705-4166 GCF_000687285.1 Phaethon lepturus | reverse complement strand
ATTACTCCGGGATCGCCTCCCACTCCGGCAACACCCCTCCTAATTTTCATGATATAAGTGAAGATCTGAGAGTGGACAGGCTTATGTAAAATGAGATCTTGCGCTTTAAACCTCCGTAAAATTAGCGCAGTGCCGTCTTTCTTCTCCATGCGGTGGTGTTGCTGGTACCCAGGGCAGGGTATCCACTTCAGCCACCCATCACGAGTGCTGGGAGCGGTTTGTGTCGGTGGGGGGCTGCAGTCTGAGCTAACAGCTTCTCATCCAGCCACCATGTCTCTGGGCTTTGATTTTTGTAATCAGAAATAAGATCTGTGCTGCCAGACGGGACCCTACTGCATGTCAGTCTGTTGCACGCTGGCCAACTGTGGCAGTTCTTCACCTCCTGCTCTGGAGCAGCTTTTTCAAAATAGGTGTTGTGGTTTAGTCCCAGCTGGCAAATAAGCACCACACAGCCACTCGCT
>NW_010560142.1:0-3634 GCF_000687285.1 Phaethon lepturus | reverse complement strand
GTGGGATGGGGGATAGAATCAGAAGAGTAAAAGTGAGAAAACTCATGGATTGAGATAAGGACAGTTTAATAAGTAGAGCAAAAGCCACCCACGCAAGCAAAGCAAAACAAGGAATTCAGTCACTACTTCCCATCGCCAGCTATGTCCAGGGAAGCAGGACTCCATCACACGTAATGGAAGACAAACACCATAACTCTGAGTGTCCCCCCACCTCTTCCTTCTTCTTCCCCCAGCTTTATATGCTGAGCATGATGTCATATGGTATGGAATATCCCTCTGGTCAGTTGGGGTCAACTGTCCCCGCTGTGTGCCCTCCCAACTTCTTGGTGCACCCCCAGGCTTCTCACTGGTGGGGTAATGTGAGAGGCAGAAAAAACCTTGACTGTGTAAGCACTGCTCAGCAATAACAAAAACATCCCTGTATTATCAACACTGTTTCCAGCACAAATCCAAAACATAGCCCCATACTAGCTTCTATGAAGAAAATGAACTCTATTCCAGCCAAAAGCAGCACAACAGGTTTCAGAGATTGGCATTTTGCAGTATAGCCCTTTGAGTGAGTGGCGGTGGCTTTCTTTTTCTTTCATATCAAAATGTCAAACTAACACAGCATTTTTCTTTGATCTTTTTTGTTAAAGAGAATTATTGGTAACATTTTTCATGGCTGGCAGGAGAAATTTCTGATTTTTATTTGCTTATTAGATCAAATTCCTTCTGTAGGCAGAGCTCTTTACAACAATATCTAGATGTGATACATGTAATTACAGAGCTCAGATTCTTTCTCGAGGGGAATGTTCTCCCCACCCGTCCCTTGTTGCTGTGATTTCTTAAGCTGATATTTTCATTGGAAGTCTTTAAGCAAATATATAGCCCACCCTGGAGCCGGCGGTCAGGACGAGGGTGTGACAGTGTTGTATGGGCCCACAGACTACACTGGTGAGTCTCCAGCTCCATAGAGGGATCTGAGCTGGTTTACCCAGGATCTGCAGAGAAAAAACTGCTCAGCTTCCAGCGATGTGACCTGGGAAGTTGTTTTGCCAAAGCGAGGTCTGATTTGTGCTAGGATTCAAGAAAGCCCAGGTGGGGAGAAGGGTGTGTACGGTTCTTGGGTTTTCAGTGGCACCAGAGGATAACAAGGTCTCTATTAGCCACCATCACCTGCTCTGAACATCAGCAAAGCCTTGGTCCCCGCAAGAGCTCTCAGCTGTGTGCTGGCTGCCCTGGGCTGTGTGATACCGCTGTGAGTGATACATCATTACTGGCCCTTTTCACTGCTCTGAGTTTCACGGTTTGCAAAACTCTTCTACTTTTCAAATGTCACCCCAATTACAGTTCTGGCAGTTGTGTGTTTCTTAAGGGTCTGCCTCACCCCTGGAACTTGGCAGCCTCCAAACCCATTTGCTGTGCTCCGCCTACAAATGCAGAAGTGGTTTTGGCTTGTTTTATTTTAAGGTCAAAAGTCTCCATCAGAGTAAGAGGGAGAAAACAAAGCTTCCTCTTCATGGTCTCCTGTTCATCCTGTTTAGCATTTTTAATTGCTTCCAAAAGATGCTGTGTGAGTTTGGCAGTTGTTGTTGGGGCTCTTCCTCCAACGTCTCTGGGTTTGCTCAGGTGCTAGGAAGGAGAGTGCAAGACGTGGCCATCAGGCTCATGAAGGGTTTTAAATTTGGATGGATTAAAATTGTCTCACTTGGTTTTAGCCAGAATAAATTGACTGGGGGGTAGGGTGAGGGTGGCTTTAGGAAGACTGCTGTATGGAGGACAGAGGGACATACCTATTTTCTCATACTCCCCCGTCTCCAAATGTGTTCTGTTACCTGCCTCCCATTACAGATTTGGGGAGCACAGTTCCCTCCCTGTGGTTTCAGGAGGGGGGACCAGCAGTCCATGCCTTTCTGTGCCTCCACAGAGATGCGGAGCCTGCGAGTGCCTTTCCCTGCCTTCTGCCATCTCTCAGCCAGCAGGTCTGCCTGCTTTCTTCACGCTAAAATCAAGTTTTCTCTCTTATATCTGCTGACCCACTTTAGGCTCTTTGAATGCACTGTGGAGCTCCCCAGTGGCTGTGGCTCTGCATTTGGGGCAGGTGGTGAAGCTGAGTGGACGAAACGGCAGCAGCGCTCCCCAAACCTGCAGGAGGAGGGTGATTGGGAGGGCAGCACTGGTGCAGCCCCCATTGGTTTGCTCCCCTGTATTTGGTCGCACGTTTTTCTCTCTTGACTGCCACCCAGGGTATAGCTTAAAAAAGAAAAAAAAGAGCTCTTTTAAAAAAGAAGATTTTATTTCAAGGCTGCTGGAGCAGTCTGCAGCTGGTTTCTGACACACACACTCGCGCTTTGTGCCTTAATAGTACCTGACATAACCTGGTCATAGGCATGAGCAAGGCACAGATCATCCCTCACTGTCACGCTGTCACCACTCCCATTCCCTGTATCTAGGGCATCCTATATCCCAGGCAACATCCCCTGCCTGAATATCTCCAGGAGCCCTTGGGGAACCCTCCCCACCTCCCCATCCTGTCCTAGGCTCTCAGTTTCACGTTCAGATGCTGAATTTGGGGTGAGTGTGACTCTTTCTCAGTGCATGGGTGGGGATGCCAGGTTTGCTCCAGAACATGGGCTTGCGCCTCTGACTGCACAGGGATGATTGCAGCTCCATGGTAGTAATTACATGAGCCTAGCCGGGGAGTGATAGTAGGGGAGAGGAGTGGTGTGGTGAGATGACTCAGGGGTGGGATGATGCAAGTCTGGGGCCTGACCTTCTCTTTGCAGGCTGCAGAAACATCCCTCTGAAAAGCTGGCATCTAGGTCAGTGAGTGATTTACCACATGGCTGTGAGTCTCTGCTCTCTCTGCTCGGCACCGGCCCTGCTTCCCACTGCAAAGGTCTCCAGAAAAAGCATGAGACCATTTGTTTTCATTAGTTTTGTTGGTATTTGGTGATTTCCCACCTGGCTGGAGGAGCTCAGGTGGTGTAGGGGGAAACTAAGGACCTGTCTTCATGAAATGCTGTTCATGATGAATTCCCTGTCAGTTGGCCTTTGGGAACTTTTATTACAAATTGGTTTTATTTCCTTCCATGTCCATTTAACCAAGAACAGCAATTCTGTTTTACATCCAAATTTACTTTAACCTGGATGAATCTTCCTGTGTAGACATGCTTTGGGGTGTCAGAGGATCTGCATCTGTGCAAAGCTGCTCTGGTGCTGTGGCAGCAAAGCCACCTTTAACTGACCCTCCCTAACCCTTTGGCACAGGCGACAGTAGCTTGTGTTTCATTGCCATATTTATGGCTTTTATGTGGCTGGTAAATTCAGCCATGTGGGCAGGAGGTCGCCCCCAGATGGGGACTCCTTGCAGCTGCCCTTCTGATAACACCTGTGGTCTCAGCCTTCTGCACACTGTTGCTTGGGGTTGTCTGCGGCCATGATGCAGAGACATTCATAGCCCATCCCTCCTCCTCCTAAATGCTTCTTTAGATACAACCACTCGACCCTATAAGGCAGGGCACAGAAAGGTGGATTTATAGATTATCAGCTTGCTGGTTGGCAGGTAGAGACCAACTCGTTCCAACTTGGAGGCATTTTCCATACATGCGCTTTGCTGTTCAGGCTTGTCCTGGTTTCAGCCAGGGTAGAG
>NW_010560141.1:0-3842 GCF_000687285.1 Phaethon lepturus | reverse complement strand
GGGGTTGGACTAGATGACTTTTAAAGGTCACCCATACAGGTGAGGCTGACATGTCGGTAGTTCCTATTCCCCATGTATATATACAGAAATATGATTATATATATATATATGAAAAATGTATCTATATATGGTATACATGTGTCATAGTCATACTTTTAGGGACTGAGGTAAACTGAATATAGTTGTGTTTTGCTGTCCTGCCAGCTTTCACCTTTTGACTTCTACCCAGTGTTCTACAATTCATCACATCAGCTTGTTACGGGTATTGGAACATCAGGCTTTTGTCTCTCACTGAAGAGAACCCATTTATTTTGTGTGTGGTAATGTGGATGTCTCCTTCCTCCCCTATTTCTTCTTTCCTCTAAGATGCTTACTCCTGATAGCAGTTGTCTTAAGTTGGATCAAGTTTGCTCATTCAGAATCATTTGAGAATGCTGGATTCCTGATTAGTTATTAACACTGTTATTATACGGAGAACTAGTTTTATTCTCATTTGTGGAAATCAGGCTTCTCATCAATGTGCAAAGTCTGGGTAGATAGAACCAATGTGGTCACAGTTGGAATATAGTCATTATAGTGAATACAGACTGAACTTAAGAAAAACTGACTTGAAGAATCAAAGATATATTTTAGTTGGTTGTATTAGAGAGCTTCTGAGGAACAAGTTCCTCCCTTATGCAAAAGACTTTATGTTCACTTCTGACTAGTTACAATGAAATTAATTTTGGATCCAATTTTCTTTCCAAGTCTGTGAATGAAGGTGAGAGTTGGCATATTCCTGCATTAAAAGAAATTTCAATATTGTTCTCCCATTCAATCTTTGCTTAACCCCTTGCAGACTTTGTTTAAGGAGAAATTTTGAGTGGAGTAATTACTGGGCAGAGGATGGGAGCAGTTATCATCTCTGGCCTTAAATGTTATCAAAAGATATTGGTTACCATAGAGTTCTTTACTACAGGAATCTGTCATCCTCTTTTTATTTTATTCCTACTCCTTCCCATGAGTAAGACAACATGGACTGAGAACGGCAGGAAAATTTGTACAATTACCTAATAAAACTTGCCTCTTGGGAAAGTGTGAGGAGTTGGTCCATTATCCTTACTTTTTTTTAAGCTTCTGAAAGGAGATAATTGTGGAAAGAGATGTGATATTCTTATGACATTTTAGCTATTTACACAAACTTTATGGCCACAAGCATCTGAAAGAAAGACTGAAAATTCTGCCTAGCCATGCATGAAGAATGTGAGACATTGGCTTTTGTGACTATGACAGTGAACTTTGACTATATGTTTACTATTGATGTGTGACACATGGAAAAAGAGTTAACTTTGGGTGGGTTTAAATAGACAAGGACTGACTGTGCAACTAAACTCCAACTTGACTCCCTGTGGTGTGCACCATACTCACTGGCAAACTTGTGTTGGAAGTCAAACTTCATTCTGAGATGAGAAAACTGACCATCTTCAGGATGGTCCAAATGAAAATGAAGGAACCTGAAATTCATGACAGCATTGCTTGTGAACTCCAAGGGGGAGATCTTGATATCTTAGTGGCATTAGCAGCTACCTTTGAAAACTTATGGAGGATGCGTGAAACAACGGAAGGCTCAAAAAAGGAAAAAAACTGCTGTCTACCTTATTTAAGTTTTAAGAGGGAGAAAAGGGGTAGCTGGTGTACTGTCTTGCAGCTTAATATCCATTTCTGCAGAAACACTGGACAAATACAGTAGAGTTTGTAAGTATCTAGAAGAAAACAAGGAGATGAGAAACAGTCAACACAGATCTGTCAAGAATAAATTATGTCTAATCAATTTAATTTCTGTCTTTGAAAATGTGGAAGGCTTTCTTAACAGAAAGAAACAGCAGATGATACACATTTTGCTTTTAGTAAAAAATTGTTGTATTGTTTCACCTGACACTTTTTGGCTAGGAAGCATGGTTTAGCTGTATGTGCCACAGGCTAGATGCAATACTAGTTGGAAAAATATTCTCAGAATTCAGTGGCTTAATGTCAGTGAATACGATCTGTATGTAGCACTTATTAATACTTTGTATTAACAAGTTGGATGATGAAATAAGAGTACAATCATTAAATTTACAGGTAACATTAAGCTGGAAAAGAATGAAAATATATAGACATGCTTAGAATTAAAACTGATCTTGACAAGTTGATGAATACTAATTAACAAGGAAAAGTACAGGGTACTGCATCCCAGTAAGAACCATCATCTGTTCAAATACAGAATGAAAAGCAACTGAGTAAGTAACACTTCTGCAAAAAGGAATCCCAGAGTGATTGCAGTCCATAGGTTTCATGAGTCAACAGTGCTGTTTGTATGACAAATCAAACACTGTACTGGAAGTGAAATTAAGATAGCCTGTGAAAGCAAGGTGAAACAATCATTCTTTTTCATGATTCATTGCTGCAGGGTTTCCATGGCAGTGCTGTATTTTAGATACCATGCATGGAGGAAAACTCATTTGGAGACATTCAAATAAATAGCAACCTGGTCAAAGAACTAGAATAAATTCTCTCTAGAGCAAAAAATAAAATTGCTAATATGTTTACCTAACCAAGAGAAAGTAAGCCTCCAAATACATAAAAAAAAGTTACAAAAGTGAAAGACAGTCTGTTCTCCCATACACATGACAAATACTTCAGTAATCAATGAGTTTAAATTACAAAAATGAAGCCTTGGCTACTAGTTAAGGTTTTTCCTGAAGGATAAGGGAGCAATGTGCAGGAAAGCTGTGCAGCCTTGGTGGCATGCCGTAGCTGTGAAGAACAGGTTAAACAAATGTCTTTCAGGAATGGCCTGTAGATGATCCTGCTTTAATCAGGTGGATGGACTGGATGCCCTCTTTAGGTTCCTCTGAGTCTTCTAGTCTGTGACATTGACCAGTAATCAGGCAAATTTTAACCAAAGGTTCAAATTGACTTGCCAACCTCATTGCAGGGTTGTAGATCAAAACTGGGGCAACTAAGAGACACCTGTAAAGGGAACATAGATTTTAGGTAAGATTGTGTTATTTTAAACCTCTTCCTTTCTCGTGTATAATAGGCAGTTTGTCTTTTGTTACTCTATATTTTCAGTCTAGCCCTTGGGATGCTCCGGACAGGACAAGATATAAAAAACATGCTCTACACCGCATCCATGATGTCTGAGACAAATGGAAGATTCTAGGGGACAGGTCAGTGGGATTTAACACAACTAAAAAAAGATTAATGAAGCCGAATCTGGTGGTCAAGAAGATGAAGAAGTATTTGTACTTAAGCAGTAAACCATGAATACTTAGCTGTTCCTGCACTCTTGAAAAATGTAACTGTCATGAGGTCAGCAGAATCCACAGTAACTAGGGTAAAGGTAAAGGCAGCAGGGGGAGATTGCGACCACCAACTCAGTTGAGGGACTATGCAAATTACCCCCCCCCCTTTCTAGGAGTATGCGTGCCAATTTGAATATGTGTAACCAATAATAAGCAATGCAGCAATCACTAGCCAATGAATGAAAACTTGGGTGGGTTTGTGGAATACCACCTAGCACCTATATCTGCGCAAATATGCTATAAATAAAATACCTCTACTCTGTGTATATTGGCATGTTGCACACCAGGTATACGATCCAACTTTTGGAACAACAGCAGGGGAGAATGGCCCTACCTGGAGCCTCTGGCAGAAAGCACCAGAGGAGACTCGAGGTCGCCCCCTAGGGTTTTGGAGTTGGGGATATAGAGGATACGAGGTCCGCTACACTCCAACTGAAAAAGAGACATTGCAGCATATGAAGGCGTTCAAGCTGCTTCGGAAGTAATTGGTACTGAAGCACAGCTCCGCCTGGCACC
>NW_010560140.1:1903-6020 GCF_000687285.1 Phaethon lepturus | reverse complement strand
AGAGCTGGTTTTTTTTCCTTGGAGCCATCCCTCTCCTCTATGTTGCTGGAATCGCCTCTTGCAGATGAGACCCTCTGAGTTCGGTAGCAGCAAAGGGACCGAGGGTCTCTCCTCGCAGGGGCCGTGGTTGCTCGGGGACACTGCAGTGGGGTTCTGCTGGCGTTTGCAGACCAGACGATGCATCTCGCCTGCCAGCCTGTGTAAAACATAATGCTTGCAAAGAATTCGGGAAGCTGCTGTGATGCCTGCTGCCTTCCCTGTGTTCTTTTTACGCTTTGCATTAATAAAAAGTGTGGAATGAAAAAAATGCTGTAATATGGAGCAAGGAGTTCAAAAATACCATGTCAGCCTGCTACCTTGTCGCGTCCATTTTCAGCCTTTTTGGTGAACACCTCTTACGCTACGAGAATGTTTTTAATACCCTTGTCTCCCCTCTTGAGCATAACTGCTAATTCCCTAAGCGTTTCCCTGGCGCAGTGGTCAACTGTGAGCACCCAAGCGTGGAGAACGGGAAGCTGCTGAGCGGGTACCGCGCCGAGTACACCTACAGAGACACCGTCGTGTTCGACTGCAACTTCCGCTACGCCATGAACGGCAGCGATGCCTCCACGTGCAACGAAAAGAGCCTTTGGGACCCTCCGCTGCCCCGCTGTCAGCTGAGTAAGTGTGGTGGACCCAGCAGCTTTGCTCCGGTGAAGTTCCCACCGGCCTAGGAAGGCGTTAGGTTGTGAAAGCGACGGCTCCAAGATGTAACTTTTTGGATTTTTTTTTTTTTTTGGGCTAATCTTTCGGTAGCACTAAGGTGGCTTTAGGAATTCATGACCTGGGGCCATGGAGACTAAAGCCTCGTCCCATTCAAACTGGTGAGCATTTCTTGGTAGAATTCAAAGGGACTAAATTAACCTTACTAAGTATTTCTAAAGTTTGTTGGTAGAGCCTCATATGGTATAAACTTCATTAGAAATTACATCTCGTTCTAGCAGTGAAAATTACCACGCAGCCTGAAATTATTCCTGTGTTTTCATCTGTCTCCTTTGCATTTGCTCCTTAGTGATACTGATCTCAGATGGTTAAGTGCATCTCGGAAAGAACAATGTGAGCCCACGGGTTTTACCCAAATTCTCTCTCTTACGTTCCGTACCGTTGTGCGTCTAGCTGATTATCACTGGCAATGTCCTTAAGCTGCTGTTTCATCCCTAGGCAGCTGTGACGACCCTCCAGATGTGCATAATGCTGTTAAAGCAAAACTTGCTGGCAATTTGTTTCCTGTGGAGACTGTCGTCACCTACGAGTGCAGGGAGGGCCACCAGTTCAGCCCGGGAGAAACCACGCGGCACGTTAAGTGTCTGCCGGATTTTACGTGGACTGAAACTCCACCTCCCTGTGAAAGTAAGTGTGTGTGGCTTCGGCTTCCTTACCCTGGTGATTTGACAAAATTCTTACCACTGTACGTGGTCTGCTGTTGTGCAGATCGCAGGGTGGGGGAGAGGGGGGTGCTGTGGGTGCCCAGCTTGGTGTGACTCTGGTCTTTGCTGTGACTCTTGAACGCCTTTGATTTCTTCCCCAGCCACGGGCATTTTTCTGCTTTATTTACCAGCTATGCTTTCTAGTCCCTTGAACCTGTGGAAAAAGTCATTGTGGTGTTGAGGGCCCCTTGCTCCGTCCGAGGGGAAGCTGCAGTGCAGGGTCCCTTGCGAACACCCCGTCCCCCAGGAGCACGCGGGGACGGCGTTGGGGCAGATTCAGTGTTGCGATGTGTCTTTGTCTTACAAAGCATTCATCCTTCTGCTTACAACGAATCTGCTGTCATCCAGGTGGCTTTGCCGTGGGTTCACACTTGCTAATGTTTGGCATTTCTCAGGAATTCGTTGCCCAAATCCAGACGTCAGGAATGGAAAGCCCTTACATGCATGGGAAGACAAAGACAGTTATGCGTACGGAGACAGACTGGAAATTACGTGTAATGATGGCTACGCTTTCAAAGGTCATAGCAATACCGTTGTGCTCCAGTGTACAAGTGATGGTAGATGGGGTCCAGCAGTACCGGAGTGCACTCCAGGTAGGCGAGGGCTGGTGAAGCGTGTTGACTTGGCGACTACTTAGTTCTGAGTGCAAAGGTTTGGGTCGCTCTGTACGGTGTAGTTGTCTGCTGACATTCGCAGAAAAATCTACATGTGGCCTTAGATGATGGTAGTAGCAGGATACACTGCCGTGCATCCCCAGGTCTAGTCACCCAGTGTTAACCTGGAAGAAATAGGCAGCAAAAGATCCAGATGGATCATTATATTACCTGGGGATTGGGAAAAGTATGGGGTTTTGGCAGGGAGCTGAGCCGGTGCCTGGGGAGGTGGGATGGGAAGGGGAGGTCTTCGGTAGCTTTTAGAGGCTTAGGAGGTTCCTAAGAAGCCTGGGAGACGTTTACCCAGCTGGAAGGGGATGTGGTTTGTGCTTTGGACAGCAGCTGGGCTGATTTTGCTGACTTGAGGCTTGGGAGCAGAGGATGTTCTCAGTGCATTTCCCCTCTCAGAAGAAAATGCAACAGCATAAATAGCCGACACTGCTGAAACTAATAACCTAGCAATGGGGCACCACAGCAATATCAGCGAGCTGCTGGAAGTGGCCTGAGCCCAAAAGCTCAGGAAAACCTTGCCAGGAGGAAAGATCCTGCTCCACCTCGCAGGAGCAGGGACAATTCGTTGTCCTGGCCCTAACACAGCTCAGTGGGAAAGCAGGGGTGCTGAGGGCCCCGAGGGGAGACTCGCTCGGGCGTGGGCCCAGCTCTGCAGCATGTGCCTTTCCCAGTAGCCTCAGAAAAACCTGCTTGTAAAAGCAGAAACTCCTTTACAGTTAAAAGTTGAGACCTGCATCTGGATGATAGTCACCTTTTTTCCCAGGGTTCAGATGTTCTTGATAACGGTCTTCTCCATAGCAAGCATCTTCACTGGAGTTCTTTCTGAAAATACGTGAGAATACATGTCATCATCCTTTATTTTCCATTGTTTCTAGAACCTCGTTGCCCAAAGCCCAATACTACTCATGGAAGAGAGGTTTATAAGAGCAAAAATGACTACACAGTTGGGACCCGACTGAGGCTGGGGTGTGATTCGGGCTATGTCCTCAGGGGCCAGGACTCGACCGAGTGTCAGGCTGATGCGAGCTGGGCTCCTCCATTACCATTTTGTGATAAAGGTATGTGCAACGCCATGCTGAGAAGAAATTTGGTGCGTGGTTGTTCAGAAACAGCAGTCGGTATGTGACCTGCCTTCAGCATCCGCTTCTGGGGAGCGGGGTGATGATCACCGGCTCACGGGCTGAAAGCGTTGAGGTGTCTTCTCCCTGGAGATGTGACCCAGGTGGGAGCTGGGCGAGAAGCGGGACCCTCGAGCTGGTGTAAGAGGCAAGAAGCCAGGCAGCAACTTACGTGAATTTGCCACGCTACAAACACGAAGTTAACTCTTGTACTGATTTCCCGGAGGCGATTTTGATTCTCACCTCAATATGAGAATCCCGTGTTTCTTTTCTTACCAATTCCATTTATTCCACAGTCTGTGGCCCCCCGCCACAGGTCGCCAACGGGCAGCACTCTGGCTTGGGACGGGAGCAGTTCCCCTACGGCGCAGAGGTGACGTACAGCTGTGCGGAGGGTCTGTCCCTCCTTGGGGACGCCTCCGTCTACTGCACCTCCGACGACGGGGAGAGCCTGGCGTGGAGCGGACCTGCCCCGGAGTGCAGGGGTGAGCCGTTCCTCCCGTGCGGGGCCAGACCGAAGCCAGGACCTGGGTGCAATGCTGGGCTAAGCCCCAGCCCCGTTATCCGCCCTGGTCCAGGAGCTCCAAACCCAGAGCAGCTTAATGACCGTGCTCCTTTGGCTCCGTGCGAAGGTCTCGGCACCATGAGCTGCTCAGTTACACCAGGGACTGGTGGGGTCTCCTTGGGGGCTGCTGCAGGCAGCTGAGGGTCAGTTCCTCTGTTTGAGCATAAAACTGATGCATCAGGCAGAGCGGCTCTGCCCCGCCTGGCCAGGACCTGGGTGCAATGCTGGGGCTCTGCCCGGGGATCCCGCGTCTTTCGCAGGCTGCTTCGCAGGCTCGACAGCTCCGGGCTGGGGGTGATCCTC
>NW_010560140.1:0-1827 GCF_000687285.1 Phaethon lepturus | reverse complement strand
TGGGCAAGGGCAGCCGCCGAACGCGCCGCTCCCACCTCTGCTCTCTTCCGCAGTGGTTCGGTGCCCCAAGCCCGCAGTCGAGAGGGGAAGGATGACTCCGCAGAGGTTCGCGTTTCCCTACGGGGCGGCCGTGCGGTTCTCCTGTGACGAAGGCTTCGTGCTGCGTGGCGATGCCGAGAGCCGGTGCCTGGCCGACGGCGCCTGGCACCCTCCCCCGCCCACCTGCCAGCCAGGTGGGTGCCAGACCCGCGCAGATGCCCCGCACTGGTTCGCACGGGCCAGGGTGCTGCTCCTTGGAATCGCCACTGATGGGTGCAATTCGCAGGGCGTTTTCTCCTCCATCTCCTCCCATTACATTATTTTTCGGCGTGCCTTTTCCTTTCAGTTCAGTGCCCTCGACCCTCGGGACAGGAGGACCTGGTGATTTACTCTTTTAAATCATGGTACAAGGTGAATGAAACTCTGTTATTCTACTGCAAACGTGATGGCCGTCAATCAGCAAATTCGGAAGTTACCTGCTCAGCTAACGGCACTTGGATTCCGCCGCCCACGTGCGTAAGTACCGCGCTCGGCCCAGGCTTCGGCTGCGTCTTGCCCCGTTTATGGCCTGAAATAGCTCCGCTCCGGCTTCGTGGCTGCTGCCCGCCCGGCTGCTGCTCCACAGCGGGGCTGGCCCGGCCGGGGGGCTGCGCAGCAGCAGGGTGCTCAGCAGGGTGCTCAGCACGTAGGTCCCTGCAGCAGAGTCTCATGCCCTCTGTCTTTGCTTCGCTTCTTTTAAAGAAAAAGCGTGATACGTGTGAGAGGATTCTTCGAAACAGAGAAGCTTTCGAGTGTGGAGTTCCTCTGGCAGAACTGAAAACTCTGCTGGAAGTCCAGAAGCTGTACCTGGAGATCCAGAAACTTGAAAAAGAGCTAAAAACCACGGCATATAGCTGACTTGTCATCACTGGTATCATAAGAACCGTCATCTTTGCATGTGGAATAATCGTGCTGACTGAGGATTTTTTAATGACTGTAATTCATGCTAATACTTAAGTAGCTAGAACAAAATTTACCAATCAGTCAAAGAACGGATTTGGTCTTATGGGGAGTCAGAAAGTGATGACTTCTGGCTCATTCTGTGAGAGCTCACTGGGTTAGGTTTGTTCGCCACGTTATACATTTTAAAGCTTTACATCTAGATATGTACGTCATACAAGTGCGCAGTTAGAAAAGAACTGAGTGGAAAGTAAATTTTCATCGGAGCCAAGCAGAGACCATGCAGACAGGCATGAACATGGTAAGAGCCACCACCCCGCACTCGCCCCACAACTGCTGCGCCTTCTTCAGCTGCAATCCAGTATAGCCCATTACTGCTCTGTTCATATATGTTGCGTTCATTATCATGCACAAGCACTTAACTGCCTAATGAGCTGTGACCTTCGCAGCAGGCACAATGAAGAAAACTTCAAAGCCTGTCTTCTAGCAAAACAAAAATGCCAGGTTTTCCTCCCAAGCAGGACAGATGTATCCGAGGCCACGGCAGTGCCACTCGCCGCATTTGTGTGCGCACCAAGAGCAGTTGTTGGAAATAAGTATAAAGAAGGAAGCGGCTGGAGTTTTTCTGCAGCATCCAGTAAAGGGGAAGCGCTCTGTTAGCACACGTCTCGTGATCAGACCAGTACTCCTTCACCCCAAGGTTATCATAAAGCTGCAATAGCAATGACAGCTCTGTCTGGCTTTTAATAATTCTACCCTACCTGTAGTAAAGGAAAGAGGTGCTTCAATAATCGGGGGGCGGTTAGGCACGGGGGGCTGCTCTTCCCCTCTGCAGGGGTGTGCGGGGGT
>NW_010560139.1:46789-56871 GCF_000687285.1 Phaethon lepturus | reverse complement strand
CCTGGAGCCCTCCTGCCCCTCCTGCTGCTTTGAGCTGGGGGTCTGCAGAGCTGTTGTCACATGTTCTCACTCCTCTCTCCAGCTGCAATTGCTGTTGCCAGTTTTTTCCCCCTCTTTTTTCCCCTCTTAACTCTGTTCTCCCAGAGGCGATACCACCATTGCTGATGGACTCAGCTTTGGCCAGCGGTGGGTCCATCTTGTAGCCGGCTGGCATTGGCTCTGCCAGACACCGGGGAAGCTTCTGGCAGCTTCTCACAGAAGCCACCCTGCTACCAAACCCAATACAGCTATATAAACTTCATGAGAAGAGGGTCATGTCATTTCCAAGCAAGGCAATTTCTCTGTGCAGATTTTGCACTACTACTGGTAGTGAAATGAAGCCAAAGTTTGCAGTCATTTGCAAAGTAATATTAAGTCAGCCAAATCTAAAAGAGGATTTGGGTACCTGAAACATGATTTAAGCAAACTGAGGTAATCTCAGCAGAACACCATGATACATAATACCCTATTAATTGCCACCTAACACTAAAAGCACCCAAGCTTATTAGGCACCTCCCTTTCTGATCTGAAAGCTCCCTGGCTGAATGTAGTTTGGTGTTTAGCTCATGACCAGAATGAAGCTAGAATGACATCTAGCTCATGCAAAGCTCTTTGGGATAGCCTACACTCACTTGTAAGACACTCACGTCCCCCAGCATAGTGGGTGGCTGGAGGAGACTAACAAAGCTCAAGCCTGCTGCTTTCAGACTGGAAATAGTAGAAGAGGAAAGCAGAATATGGGCATGTTCCAGCCTTTATACTCTAGCTTTCAAGTCCTTACCTCAAGGGACAGGCAGGTTCAACATCCTCTTTAACTTGAAGCAGTTCTAACCGTAAGTTGCCATTTTGCCACGCTGCCCTGTAAATGAGAGGGTTTCCCAGGCCTCCTGTCAAAGCAGTGATATTATATAGAGAGGAAGTGAAAGAATGAAGGTCTAAGAGAAGGACCGGCAAGATGCATTGTAATTTTTAAAGCTGAGTGCTTTCAACATTCAAATTGGAGATGTTTCCTACTTCAAAGGCCACTTACATTTTATTTGAAGCAGTCATCAGAAAAAGAAAAAAACAGAAACTGAAACTTTGGAAGAGTGGCTCTCAGCAGCAACTCTGAAGAGCGAAGATCAAACTCTGGTTCATAACTCAGATGCCTGGGCTCTAGAGAGTGGAGTTCAGACTAACCTGGTGCTTAACTTTTTCCCTTGGCTAACTTGAGGCAGCACCATGCTGAGCATGCAGGTTTCTCATACTGCCATGACAAGTCACTAATGCTTCCTTGTGATCTCCATTTAATCTGTATTTAATAACCTGCAACCATAGGAGAGGAGCAGGGTCATAGAATGGGTGAACGTTACACAGATACTATCCTGAAATGTTGGGGGCAGCGGGGCTTAAAACAAAAATGAATTTGCTAATCCCAACCCTGCCAGTGTGGATCACAAAGTCACACTAAAATTTAGAACAAGAAAAACACTTGGCAATAATTTCTTATAACAGTTTCAAGACTTCGGAGGCCACATGTCAGGGTTGAGACACCCTTCAAAGCCATGGAGAGAAATACAGCAGCACAGGTCCCTGGTTTTTGTAGGTCCCATAAAAATGGTGTTTCTCCCTCTTTAAATAGAGAAAAATCTCAAACCTAAATAAACTTGGAACTACCCCTGATTACAGCTCTTTCTGCTGAGAAGTATTTTTAAATGTTGACTTTGGTTTTATTCTAGCCTTTACCTTGTTATGTTGTTGTGTAAGGATGTAAGGCCATACAAATGATCCCTCAGGCCGTGCTAGAAGCGGTGGTTTAGTATCGGATGGCAATCCTGAGAGGCCACTGCATTCCTTGCTGGTGCCACAGTATCAGTTAAGGAACTGCTTCCATTAAAGACTTAGTGATAAAGATGCCTGACTAGCTCTAATTTTGCTTGCTTGAGTTACAGAAACACTCTAGCCACAGCAAAATGAGGGAAATCTTCTCAGTACATGTAGGTGAAAAACTTTTCTTTGCAGCTGTATACTTGAAAATTTGGGAGAGAGAGGTTTATTTCCTAACTACTCATATTTGTATTATTATGGCATCTGGAAGTCTTAATCCTACATCAGAAATCTTATACCAGAATCCCTGCATACATGTCTTTCCTCTCCTATCAAGACCAACAAACACCTTTCCCTGAAAGAGCTAGCTGTGTGAGTACATGAAAAAGTAAAAAACATTCAAAATTTGCCATGTAGAAAAGCTCTACTGAAAATATCTATACTGTACATTTCCGCTGCATTATGGGATAACTGATATAGAAGCTAGTTAAGAATAAATTTGGAAATCCTAAGGAAGAATAAATCATATAAAATACAAAATAAAAAATAATTACTCAAAAAGTCATTACATAGTCTATTTCTCTTTCTACTGTTTTTCATCATTTTGGGGGGGCTGTAGGGGGTGAAAAAAAAGGAAAAAAAACAAAAACTGTGGAATAATCATATAGTTTTGCTTTATCTTGTGCATCTTCCATGTACTGTAGTTGCTAAAGTTAGCACAGTCCAACTAAAGGAGGCAGAGGTCCAAAAGAAGGGCTTCTAAAAAGGGAAGATTCCACCAACTTTACAACACCAGCATTGTTTCACCTGACTCTCCTGATCACGCTGTTGTCCCTAGAGGCAACAATAATTCCTGGGCATAGCCTCAGCTTAATAAATCCATCAGCATTCAGTACCTTCATACATTGCTTCACCCTATGTCTCATTTTTAATGATAGCCCTTACTCACTGAAAACCACCTATGCCACACATTTGCCTAAAAAGTGTATGTGGTTTTTTCCCCCTAAGTGGAAGAGAAAATAAGCTACAAAGGCAGACCGTAACACATCTGTAACACAGATGTGACCATGCTCTAAAAATTATTCGATCATATATAAATACAATATATTGAAAAGGAGGGAAAAAAATTAAAAGAACACATACTACTGACCAAAACTAAGCATGAAGCATGATACTATAGTGAGAATTGCAAAAATAAATTTTAAAAAAAACCAAACCACAAATGGGTAAAAATTGTAATACAAAGATATCAAAATATGAAAAGTAAGGGGAAAATCTGTCATTGCAATCATGGAAGTAAGAGCAGCAGGTTGAGGACATGACGAAGTGGGAAAAAGATCAAGGAAGTTTGCATATGTAGGGATGAAAGGGAAAATAAATCTGGAGACAGTGAAATGTATTAACTGCAATAAATTCTATTTCCTTAAAGTTTTTCCAAGAAAAGACAATGAATGCACATCTAGTACTGTACAGTGTTGTTTATATGATTCATAATTTCTGAAAATATGCAGGCAAGTAGAGGCAACTCCAAGACAATCAGTTTTCCAGAAATGATTAAAATTTACCACACATATTCAAAGCAGCTAAGTTGAACAGTTTCTTGCAAGAGAGACACAGATAATTTGCAAAGTAAAACTAAAACTCTCTTCATTTCTCCATAGACACTTCCTGAATGAGATGGTATGTCTCATACAGTTTTCACGGTGAGTCCCGTATTTTATGTGCTGAAAGAGCAGGATATGCAGTACAGCAAGACAGGTCTTTGGCTCTGTTGACTGTTCCAAAAGACTAAGTTAAATATGACCTGAAAAAACATCTTTAGATCCCACAAAAGAGAAAATGACGCATGAAAGCAGAGATATTAGGGTTAGAAGAGAACTAAAGATGCCATCTACTCTACATTTCTGCCTTAGGAATAATGATCTTTATCTGAGACGTATCTGAGAGATATTTGCTTAGCATGTGTGGAGATCTCTATAAGCTCCGCAGGCAATCTATTCCAGTGCTCAGCATCATTAGCTACTGTGACTTTCCAGCTTAGTCATAACCTCAGAAAATTCTGGCCCAGTGAATTCCTACGGTTGTGAAGGCAGGGTTGTGATGTGTCCATATCACATCTGAGTGTACATGAATTTACCAGTTCTGTGATCATTCCTAGCCAAGTACTTCAGAATTGGTCTGGAACATCCTCAGCAACACAGTACTGCTTGGGGCCTATTTTCTTTGTTTTTAAGAGGCCAAATAATTTCCTGGTCTTCAAAAAGCAGCAATAAATGTTAACAAAACCAGAAAAAAAAAGTTTTAGAAGGAAAAATATTTTCCTGAGAGTATGAAAACTACCATGAAAACATCTGTGCCAGACTTGACATATAAAACCTAGGGATGGTAACACAATGCATAGAACTTCAAATGTGAGTTCCTGGTTTGAACAGCCTAGTAGGCACAGCATGGTGCAAGGGAATTCATGGCTCCCAGAAATTAAAAGATTTTCAGTCAAGGGTAGGAGGAAACTTCTTTCTTAGGTCCAAATTACCCACCTATCTGGGAGTGAGGCCTAGCTTCTCAATGCTGAGACAAAAAGCCAGGAAGGTTATCCAAAGCTATCCTTAGAAAGTCTTTTAAAACCTCTTTTTGGTCCTTCTCATTTTTGACCATCCCTGGTTCTCTCCCATGCACAGGCATTCTGGCAAGAGAGGAAGAATGGGTCAATATAAATGAACATGACAAAGTAACAGGTACAGCATCATCACCTCCAGCAAATGTACAAATTAAGATAATCCTAGACCTTACTGCAAGAATTCCAGCTAGGTCACAATACATGGTGTCACTAAAGTTATTACCTCTCCTAAAAAAATTGCCCTGCCGAGACTTGATCAAATTAGAAGTCGCTTTCCAACTGCAAAGCAGTCAGTCAGACAGCAATATTCTGCAGCTGTGGAAAGTACCTATTCCCAAATCTCAATATTCACCATCGAGCTTTGGGTCCAAATGGAGCTGAAGGATATCTTCCCTCCCTAAGGTCAGGTCTGAGAGAGATTTGTGAGCTAAAATTTGCAGCCAGTAATAAAGGTCAGCTGCTCCCATCTCCTGCTGAGCTTGCTTATATATCCCCCTTTTTTTTTTTTAATATCTACCTCCTGCTATGAGTACTGATTGTACATATTTAAGTTGATGTCTCATGGTGGTGAAGCTTCTAGCACTGCCTTTTGTTTCAGTTTCAGCACACCTTGTCAGGTCCAGTTCTGTTAATTTTGTGTCCCAGACTTTCATGACTGTGTCTAGTGCCTCTGCTCTTGCTACTCCAGTGGTTTATCTCTTTCCAGACCTTGTAAACTTCTTCCAGAGTTCTTGAGGAAGGGAGAAGCGAGAAAGAAAAAAAAAAGAAGAGCTGTCACTGCATTTTTTGCAAGTTCTGAATTGCAGAGCTTTCTCCATTTCCACCTGTCCTGAAAGAAGTGGTGGTAAATGTTCTAATAATAAGGAACACTGGAGAGTTTTGTTAAGTCCCTGGTTTTCTTCTCGGGGTGAGGAAATGGGATGGCACCCAACCAGTGGCATAAGACACAGCAGGAAACCTGGAAGCTAGGTGCCTTATGTCATTGCCAAGCTATTTTTGACCCTAAAAGAGCAAATATAAAACACAGTCCAAGAGGTAAGTCACCTAAGCTTGCTAAACTGCAGCTCTCCTGACTACCAGCAGAGAAGGCAAGCGGAGATATCTAAGCAAATGGGTTAATATCACTCTAATACAGTGACTCAACATCATTGAGCCCCTTAAGTATGACTGCTTTGACTAATGAGTACTTAACACTTAATTATAGTATTCAAAGCACTTAATTAAAACATGTAATTAAGACACATCACACAGGAAGGTCAGCACTATTTCATACTTGTGAAAACTGGAGAAAGGAAATTACTTGAAGAGGGCCACACAAGTGAGTCTATGGCAGTCAGGGATGCAAAACCCAGCCTTTCTATCTAGAGCATGCTCTCATGGATTGTACTGCATCTCAGCAAACATCAGCAGAGGATATGTTTTATATATTTGTGCATCCCCTCCAGTCATCAGGTATATCGTTGCATACACAAAAAAGTTTGTGGTGAATCGTCTTCCTATGTTGGAACGTCACACTGTCTCTCTCATTCTGAGGAAGCAGGTCTCTGATCAGTCTCTTTAGACATTTTCCATGTCTAAAACTAGTTTTTCAAACAGATTTTAGAGAAAACTGGATTATGTCACCTAGATTATCATGTCCATTTTTTAGAGGCTTGGGATCACTTTTAAAATATGAATTGCTCACCTTAATGATGAACAAAGAATGCCAATTTATGTCAGCTGAGTTACTGGCCTAAGGGCTGTATTATATCACTGCTTTTGCAGTGTGTACTATTCAGCCAGAATGGTCTGATCCATGGCATAAATATCCAGTAAAGAAACACCACATACTTTGTCTATGAATAGCATGAACAGGCAGCAGCTATATCAAGAATTTGCTGCCAATAACCTTTATAATTGCAGGGAAATCCCAGATTCAGTTTCGGGTTTCTTTCTTTATCCATGGACTTTGGAAATGTTACTACATTTAATGGCAGACAATACAAATACTATTTCATACTTTTCTGGAGAGGTTTTTTTTTAATGTAATGCTCTTGATCTTTACCAGCTGTTGAGTCAAATTTAGCTTAAGCCTCTTTCAGCCTCTTTCTTTGTGTACAACCTGCACACAATGTGGATTGTAAAATGAATAGGGCACAAACCCAATTTCAATTGCAGGCTGGGATTCCCCTATGCCTTTAGAGGGAAACTTGGTTGATAATTGTGTTTGCTATTGGATGAGGCATGGAGACCAAGCCCATTGTATTTAAGTTTTGAATACCAGAATATCACATGAGTTCTAAAGCCAAGGCATTAAAATAAGGAAGGAGAAATAAATCATAATACATAATAAAAGCTTGGTTGTTCCTTTGCCATCACTCAACCCACAATTGTGTATTTTATATTGTCATGTACAACTTGCATAAACATCCAATGTTCTTTTGTTTTTTCCTTTCCTGTACTAGACAGAAGTACAGTTTGCAGTATAGTAATGAAACCTGGATATCGCCTTATACAAACCAATGCAAGGATGTCTTGCTGAATACTCATGGTAAACTAAGAATTATTCATAAAGTTGTAATAAGATCCAAAATCTAAATAGTTCAGTGTGAAGGGTTTTTAGGTAACATAACTGAAAACAGTTATGTCGCTGTTTCCCTCTTAAGTGCAACCAATGCTTTACTCTGATAAGGAGTACCCAAGGAGGTCAAAACTGCTTACAAATATTCAAGGGACATGGCTGCCTTAAAATCTATTCTGCTGGTCAAACTGAAGTTTCACTTATTAAACCTACTCAAAACCTTCTGACAATACCCACAGTTGGAAAAATGCAGAAAAATGCAAATTAATTGCTTTTCATTCCCCTACTGCTTTATGAAGAACCACAGAACCTCAGGGTTGACTCTGCAGAAGAGAAATCTGCTATGCAAACTTATGGGAAAACTTCATGAAGGAAAAATCAATTTTCTATAATACTCACTTGTGCGATAGCAGCTACAGAAAACTTGTGATAGTTTTAAAATGACAGTATCTCATTATCACATTAAGCAAATGGCTAGAAAAAAGGGCATTGATTCTCTACCTTGTGACCTGATGTGCTGTAGCAGAAGGAAGCACACATATATTGTACATAGACACGGACAAATTGTAACCCCTGGTTAGTGTCCCTATAAAGACCATTGAGTTCTAAATTATGGAGAAGATAAGCTACTCCCTTTTGAAGTAACTCAGGTAGGAATGGGAATGAGGCAACAAATTGTGGTTGGTTTTGTAGGAAAATTGAAGTTACTTCCAAAGGAAAAGGAAGGAGTTTTCTCTAACAAGCTAGTCATGAGACTCTACATGTAGCTAAAATGTTCTGTACTAGATTGAAAATGCTACGCTGGCAGTAATTTGTCCTGTTGAGATCATTATTGTTCCCAGTGAGAAAACATTTTGTCTTAAAAAGTTATTAATGCATTCAAGATTCTACTGAATACAACTAGCAGAAACATTACATAGAGAACATGAACTGAATCCTATCTTTAACATCACAAATGATTGATTGATTCCATTATACTGGAAACAATGTATTTCCCCTGTAAATTAAAAAAAAAATACAACCTTTCTCCATTGTCCAACCCTCAGTATTGGAAAAGTTGTAAGAAAAACTCTTGAAGGCAAAGAAAAGAAGCCAGCCTACCAAACCTCAGGGTTGTGTCTATATCTTAGGCATCTAGTGAATCAGTCTTCCTAACACACATACCTAAGATATGACAGAGAAAGGTGCCCTTTCAGGTCCCCGGAGGTAAATCCTATCCCCTAGACTGAATCCCACCGAAAAACGTTGCTATTACTTTTTACATGCCGAGTCTGATAGTCATACACTCTTTGGAGGAATAAATTAGAGTGGTAAATCATTTCTATTTTGAACTCTCATTGCAGCAGACTGAGGAACATAAATTATTTAAAATGCATGTGGTTTTGCATTCATAAACATAACTACATAAACATTCTTGAAAAGTGCTCCGATACATCTAGAGATTAATCTCTTATAACTATACTTTATTATTGCAAAAACATTAACTAAGTGGGTAGAGACTATAGAATTTGAAAGCGGGAACATAAAACAACTTTAAATATAAAGGGTTTTTTTTCCCCCTCAATCTAGTAGTTTATAAGTATCTTTATTCCTGATATTTCCTAGGATACACATATAAAATATAGAATAAATTGCTGTAACATGTACTAACTTAATATCCAGTACCACCACATTTAGACAATCTTCAGTATGTCTCATTGCCTGTCCTAAACACTGACATCTTCAAGCAAAAGTCTGTACAGACAGCGATATTCTTTCATGCCATCAACTCCACTTCTCTGTAGCAAGTACGTAGTTACCATCCTCTACTAAGACTGAAAGTCAGAGTCCCTATTATTTTATCCCTTTTTTATTTATCTTTCAATTTACCGTATTCTTACAGTTTCAGAACGCCAACAGAAGCGGACTATCTCTACAGTGCCCCTTTGTGGGGATATTTAGAAACATTCAACATTCAAAGCTATTAAAGAGATGGTACGGCTCACACCCCACACTTAGGCACATGCATAAGTCATTACACTTAATACTGCAGTTACATTCATCCCACAAAATGAAAAACGGATTTTACTCTTTCTCAGGCTTAATTCATTTCTTCACAGGAAAGACAGTGTTTCGTATATTCCTAACATAATTAGCGATTTCTGAAACCTCCTGTTCCTCCCTCCTCATCTCTTTGGCACTGCTGCTGTTGTAACAACTGACTCTCCAGAGTAATCATTTTTCTCAAATACAAAAGACAGATTTAAAAATGTAATAAAAGCATCAGTTGGAAATAGTGTAAAATGCATTTTCTTACTCTCTTCCTAACAGTCATCTTTCCTGCTTTGGGTACTTAAATCAGAATGACAGGAGTAAAAAGTGATTGTTCAGGACAGCTGAAATATTGTTCTATTTTTGCTTTCTTGCTTTTCTTTCTTACAATTATTTTGGCAGCACCCAACTACTATATTAATAGATAGCAAATAGGAACAAGTAAGGGATTACCTGAGAACATGAAAGTCCACATTCTTCAATCCTGGGAATAATCTGACAATCAGAATTCCAAAAAAGAATTATTAGAAGAATCTGAACATGAATACTTATCATCCTAAATTGAAAAAAAAAAAAAGGCAAAACCTCAGAAGAAACCTTCTACTCTGACAATTCTCCCTCTCATGCCAAAACTTTAATATGAAATTTAGTCCCTCCCACAGCACCTCTGAGCTCCTCCCTCTAAAACTTTCCAAAGACAGAAAATTGCTAGTTGTGGGAAATATTAAGCATGTTCAACCCATTTCTTATGTTCCATAGCAAAAAATGGGAAACGTGAATTTCTAACAATCACAGTAAAAGTCTTTTACTTCCGGATTTCAGCATGTCAGCTTGAGATCAGTTTTAGCAAATTTCTTTTTTGTAAATTCTATGTATAAATGGGAATTCTGTTGCTAGAGTGATGTACCAGGCAGGTTCACTGGAATCCAAATGCATTCCTATGTCCTATTTTCCTGGTTTTCTAATGCATTGAATAAAAAGAAAAACAGTTTTGCTGAGGTGGGTAATCTTGGAAGACTGGTTTCTCGC
>NW_010560139.1:44884-46718 GCF_000687285.1 Phaethon lepturus | reverse complement strand
AGGAAAAACAGATTCTTTTACCCTAGAAACCTGTGCCTTAGGCTTATTTTATTTATTATTTAATTGTATCAACAGAATCCTCTTGTTCTACAGCTTATATCTCCAGTTTGGGGGTTTTGAACGCACTCGGGAAGTGTGCACGCTTTGCCAAAGTGGCTCCACACCACCAGCTCGGAAAGCAGGGTACGAGCAAGTCACTCCACCTCAACGCCTGGTAGCGTAACAAAATGCCCCGGAATGCCTTTCTGGGTGCTGCCTTGCATAGTCCTACTACCCATCGCAAGGAACAAGTATTCCAAGAAACACACTCTCGGGTTCGTATGGAGGCTATATGTGGTGTGTTATGCCCATAGGTGGAATAAGGAGTTATTCTTCCATAGAGAGGGCTTGCTCACAACTGAGAGAGGTATCTTTCGGTAGAACAGTGCCAGTACCCAAGTCCTCAGTGCTCTTGCAAAACCTTTTACATCAGTTAAAGTAGGGAATACACCATTAACACCATCTGCTAGGACCAGGCTTTACCAATATTTTTTAATAAAAAATAAAAGACAATGTCTACTTTGCCAATATGTCCACTATACTTGTACTTTAGATACTTTCATCTGAGTCCAGTCTGTCAATTTTCCAGTAAGGCTTTTTTTTTTTTTTGGAAGATAAAGAGCAGTATCAAATTGTTATTTAATGATTTTGGTTTAAAAGTAACAATTAAATTTTGTCATTTATACATAAAAATACACCAGATCAAAGATAAGCCCAGTCCACCCTCCTCTGCCGAACAGGTTCAGTAGCAGATGCTTAGGAAAAATAAGAAAGAAGTTAAACATGCTACTTCTGTGGATTATTTTAAACTATTTGCTGCCAATTTCCAATGACCTGGATCTTAGGGGTTTCCTGATCTGAAAGCCATATGCACATCACCATTTTTAATAGCTGTTTCTGGACCTTTTTTACATGAATTTGTACAACAGCTCTTTGCATCTATTTACCCTTTTGATTTTCAACACCTCTTGTGGCAATAAGTTACACAATTAATCTATGTTTATTTGCTGTGTTTTGATTTTAAAACTGCTTCCAAATAGTTCACTTGGGTTCCCTCCTTGTTCTTGCTTTAGAAAAAATAGAGAACATCCATTCTCGTCTGACCTTTGCCAAAATAGTCACAGTTTTATTGATTTCTAGCATTTTTTTTCTAAGATTAAGAATATACCTCTTCATTTTTACTACATCCTTTTGTAAGATGGGGGTCCCGCACAAAATATTCAGGAGTAAGCAGATCAAGGATCTTTTACACAATAGCATAGTGATGTTGACTGAATCATCAGAAGCATGACGTCCCTCTACCAAAAAGCCATTTCGCCTCTCTTTAGTGTATCATTTACCAGTATGTCTACTGCAAGCAAGCCAGTTCAGCACACACCACGGCTAGTAGTTTTGCAACTTCAATTTCAATCGCAATTTATGGGACCCTGTAGAATACTGTTTAATTACTGTTTCAGATATCAATCTTATTCTTTTGGATTATTTGTTTTAAACTTAGATCTCAGACGATTTCTCCAACTCACCCTTCAGTAGGTTCCCATGTAAGGAAGTCCACTGCAAGCAAGCAAGCACGCACTTCATTTTTTTACCATGTCATTAGAATCTAATTCTAATAAGGAATCCTTGAGCAAAAGGTGTCCTTTCATATCTCCATTACTAGTCAGCTCCATAGACTTTTTAGGAGGCTTCCTTCTCATCTTTGGTTAAAAAAGGATGGTATTGACCTTTCTTAAAAATATTGCACTGGGAGCTGCAAAAAGATGCTTTCTTACAGGTGGCATTTTGGGGGATATCT
>NW_010560139.1:17045-44853 GCF_000687285.1 Phaethon lepturus | reverse complement strand
TCCCTACATTACTTTCAAAGAAGCTACTTCTGCCTGGAAAGCTTCTACTCTTTCAACTGCTCCTTTTAATTTCCTTTTGGAGACTTATTAATTTTATATAGTTCCTTTTTTACTTATACATTAGAATAGCACATTTTTTTTTGGATGTTGAACTTGTGCCACTATTGAAGAGCAGCTTTTTGAGTGGCTGCTTGGAAAGAAAGGGACCAAGAGTTCTTTCTCTTCCTATGGGGTCTGTGATTACTTGCTCCAAGCAACCGTCATTTGTAGTGTTTACAAATTTAGTTTCTGCATCGAGCCCTGAGGTAACACTCCTCCAGTTTCCATAGAAACGACTGATGTCGCTCACTTATTAAGTTTTCTTCTCTCTTACTGTTTCTGGTGTTTCTTAGCACACCTCTGTCACCTTCCAAACAAAGTGGTTAGCAGCACTGCCCTAACAGTATACTCCTTCTATGCAGGAACTGAGTTTCAGTCCAGACAGTTTCTGTAATACCTTACAACCTTATTGTTATTTACTTTATTTGGCAGTAAGCTTTTTTAAAATCATGTCTAAACTAGCACAATCTACTTCACCGTGCCTACGTAGTTTGTATCCTGGAATTACGGTGTTCATCCATTGTTTTTACTATTTTAGGTTACAGAACCCCCATTAGGCTAACATTCCCACTAAAACCTGGGCAGTATAATAGACCCATGCCATGTTCCTTGAAAACTATCATTTATGTAGAAGTATGTATGCATATGAAATTTAATGGGACTATAATTCTTGATAATAATTCTTGAAAATAATTTCTTGATAACAGATTTCTTCCATTCCTTGTTCCTAGCTACACTTTACCTATATTTTAATCAACATTTATCTTGTGTTTGATGTTTTTACAGATGATAGCAAATTATATACTATCCTGCTTCTACCAGCATTCCCTCCATCTTAACAATAAAGACTCTGAAAAAACCCCTTAATAGGAAGTGCCTCCTTTTGCACTTAGTAGTATAGACACTTTGTGCCCTAAAGCTTTATTAGAGCACTGGTCAAGGATATAGAAAAGCTAAAACCTAAACATTTCTCAGTCCAAGAAGGTTTGACTCCAAATTTTGCACATTTCAGGATGGTAACCTTGCTGCTCAGGTTTTTTAATAAAATGCAGAGGTAGACATTACAGTACAAAACAAAATCCGGTATTTCCCACTTTCCATTTCCTGTTGGGTCAAGCTTGATCGCTGGACCATCAGACCAGGTTCCTTCTCCTTAATTGCTCTCTGGCTTCACAAATTTTGCATGCTTGGCTACACACTTGTCCCACTTCAAGAGAGACCACTAATACAACTCCACTGTTGCTCAAGTGTGTTCAAGGAGCATTACATGGAAATAAAAGTTAGGACAGGTGTATCACCAGACATACCTAAGCAGCCAGACATGGATTTTGTGACTTGTGTAGAAGTTTAGGCTCAGAACTCCAGGCAGATTTCTACCTTGGCTACATATTTACTGACTTTGTTGACATTAATATGTCAATGCCTAGGCTGGAAGGTATGTCCCTCTCACATCCATGCTGGAGAAGTCCCAGCCTTCTTTGGAGCACAATAGCCACATTCACACTACATTTTGCAAGAGTATCCTGTGGTAGAGCACTACATTCTTTCATGTCTCACCAACACAGGCACACACATCTTACTATTGTTATTCCAGCTGTCTTGAGATGAAGGGCCATGGCCAGCACAGTCCCATGATTCCTCTTTTAACTTAGTGTGCAGTCGTACTGCCTGCACCAGGCAACAGACATCTTGCCTCAGGGCCACTAAGATCGACCACAGGACAGCTGAGTGTTTATAACTTAACAGCTTCTTGTCATGTTGGGCAAGCTCTGGAGGGGAGCCATGTGGGGTGCTACTGTCATGACAACAAAATATTCACAATGATTCAGAACTACTTGGGAGCTGCACTTTTCCAGGAGCGTGCCTACATCTCCTGTCCAGAGTGAGCCTGTGCGGCCAAGGCAGGTACTCAGCGGAGGGTACCAGCAGAGCACATAAATCCCAGAGAGCCACAAGAGAGGCTGCCCAAGTGCTCCTGTATCCAGCTTCATCGTCCAAAAACAATCGCTCCTTATTTCATCTACATGATCCAAGGGGATGCTCACCCTCTTCCCCCACCCCATCCCTTTCCTACAAGAGTGACAAGTACTCAGCAATGATGGCAAACGTTACAGTAAGGTAGCACTTTAGGAGCATTGCCTACAACCTGTAGAAGCAGTCAAAACATGGCCAGAACTGCAGGTAGAGGCTGGAAATGTCATTCACGCACAAGTCTGCAGTACAAGCGGCAAATCAAATGCTCAGTGGGGTGCAAGAAGGCTGCTGTTTTACCTGGATGATGCTGTACTATAAGCAGGCACCTACAGCTAGACCCAATGTCAATGAGATTACGGTTTTTGCAATTATCCTGCATTTGGGCCACTTTGGAAAATGTAACTTTCAAAATATGGCCTTAAGCAGAGGGAGGTCGGGTGCCCCAGACACCTAGTGTGTCCCTGTGTACGCAACTGCTATTAAAATACTGTATCTAGGCAGCAATGCCTAGTTAAGTGATTTACTTCCAGGTAGAAGTACTAGCCATAGTATTGTGTCCAGTGATACTGCTTCCCTGCCAAAGCAAGCCACTTTCTCCTGTGAGTAATCAAGAGTTCCTCCTTGTATCTTCTTCACCTCTCACCACCCACAGTGCCAGGAAAAACACACATTTTTCTGTTTGTGACATTAACACACTTGTCTGCTGGGTGCTCTCAGTGGACTGCACTGACCTCAACAGACTCATTGCTGTTCCTCGGGACTGGTATCAGCAGTATTATAGTCACTAATACACTCTGTGAAAACACACCAGCATGGTTTTTTTCCTGTGTCAAATTAGTTTAGTTTTAGTTTCTTCCCTCCTACATGCTCTGCTTCTTTTTGTTTTAATATCAAAACTGTATTTAGTTTATGCTTTTCCTTTACATTTTTTTCTGAATCTTCCCTTTTTGAGGAAAGGATAATGCAAGGGTATGCCAAAGGTGAGAGCATCTGCTTGATAGATAGACATAGCTTTGGAGAGGGCAAACTTGGACTTAGTAGCTGGTAAGAAGGGGAAAACAAGAGGAACATGAGGATTTTGGACATTTGAGAGGAGCCTGTTGTACTACACAAAACTTAGTAAAGAATGTGCAAGGGAAGGGGATCAGGGAGGAACAAAGAGGGAATAGACAGAAAGGAGCCAGTTGCATCTAAACAGTGTCCAGTCAGTACGCATGTGACCAAGCTCAGAGCTTGATAAGCCCAGTCTGTCCTATCTTATTGAATCCTTTCTTAACCATTTCTCCATCATCTCACTCTACCCCACATGTGGGAGCACCATGAGGACAAGGTGACAGCAGTTGGAGGGGCAGATAGGACTGCACTCACTGCCAGGAACGGGAATAAGCCCCAGTGTGCAGACAACGCTGGCTGGTGGCATCAGCAGCTGGAGCAGGTGGAGGTCTTGGCCACAGCTAGCGGGGTGGGAACGATGTGTGTCCCAAAAAACAGCTTCTGGGGGGGACAGACATGAGTGAGTGGTGGCACCTCTGGCTCCTGGCAGGGCCTGTGGCCCTGTGGAGAGACAAGCCCATGCTGAAGGAGGTTTGCTGCCAGGACTTGTGACCCCGTGGGGGACCCAGGCTGGAGCAGCCTGCTCCTGAAGGACAGCATCCGTGGGGGGACACAGGCTGGAGCAGTTGCTGAAGCCTGTGGGAAGGACTCATGTTGGAGAAGTTTGTGGAGGATTGTTTCCTGCGGAAGGGACCTAACGCTGGAGCAGGGGAGGAGTGTGAGGAGTCCTGCCCCTGAGGAGGAAGGAGTGGCAGAGACAGCGTGTGATGAACTGACCACAACACCCATTCCCCATTCCCCATCCCCCTGTGCTGCTTGGAGAGGAAGTGGTAGAGAATTTGGGAGCAAAGTTGAGCCCAGGAAGAAGGAAGGGATGAGGGGAATGTGTTTTAATATTTAGTTTTTGTTTTCTCATCACGCTACTCTGATTTTGATGGGTAATAAATTGAATTAACTTTCCCCTGTTGAGTCTGTTTTGCCCATGACAGTAATTGCTGAGCGATTTCTCCCTGTCCTTATCTCAACCCACGAGCCTTTCATTATATTTTCTCTCCCCTCTCCAGCTGAGGAGGGCAGTGATAGAGCGGCTTTGGTGGGCACTTGGCCTCCAGCCAGCATCAACCCACCACATGGTATTTTAGAGGACCCACAAGTGTAGGGTGCCTGTGCGATGAGTGTGTGTGTGTCTGCTAGCACCCATCAAACTGGACCACCTGGTGGTAGGAGACGTGTGGAGCGGGTAAGAGGGCTTGGGATCTGGGCAGGGGTAGTGGGCAGAGAAGCCATGTTGATGCTCCGGGGATCTGCGACTGTCCAGGTGAATAGAGCGAGCAGTGGGTGGGTGTGCTTTCACTAGTGAGCTTCAATCCTGAGGAGCTGAAGAGGATGAGGAGACTTGGGCTGGCCGTGGTTCCATGAGTCCTGGTGGTACTGTATGTGGGTGCTGTTGATGCCTCCTGATGGTGGTGGCTGTAGCCAGCTGTGTCAGTGTCCTCTGTGTGTGTGTCTCTGGGACGCATGCTCAGCCTTGCTGCTGGTTGAAAAGCAGCAGCTGCGTCCATCAGCCTGGGACAGAGACCTCCAGGCCTCAGGACAAAGGTGCTTATACCTTTGCCCCCTCAAGAGTTCATGACTGCAAAGATACACCTTTGTTCACTTTGCAAATACCTCAGTTAATCTCTTAAAAGGCAATTATATCTTCTCTTAAGGCACTTAAACATTGGAAAGAAAAATAAAGCAGAGCATTTTGCATTAATAGTGAATGGATTGAAAACAAATCATGCACAAATGATATCAAAGCAAAGTCTATATACATATACAACCCACAGTGGCTTCCACTTTTAAGTAGATTCATCTATTTCAGCCTATTCATCTATGAATTGGCAGCTCAGAGACAGAAGATACAAGTTTAAAACCCCTCCAAGCTGAGAACACACTGGCTCGAAGTGCTCATCGTCACAGGTGCTCTGATCCTCAAGCTAGTACACAAAACACAGGCATCAGCACTTTATTTAAAGTAGTCACAGATGCTTTTTAAATGGGACCTGATCAAAACACTGCATTAAATATGCTCCTAGAACAAGGCTTTTAGGTAGACCACCACCTAGTTCTTCCTAGACCCCTGAGGAAACCTAACCTTCAGCTGGTATTAGGAGACTGCCTTAAAAGAAAAACCTGGAAAGACTGGAGCCAGCTAAAAAAGTGAGGAAGCAAAGAAGGGTGGATATGATACAGACGGCCAATAAACCACAGAAATCAACTTAAGATTTATACTGTGTTATTAACATTATACTCATAAAAATGCTGTACATGACACTTACAGTTAAATATTTGCTAAATGGACACTAGCTGGTATTTTAGAAAATTGATGTAAAGGCCAGTTAAAAGAATGCACTCTTTGAAAGGGAAGACATACATGACCTATTTTCCAGAAATTTGCATCTTTTTCCGCTTTGCTTTTATTAATAGGTGGGAAAAGTTTTGGATCCTGGAATACTCTGTGTAGATTGTACAGGACAGCTGGGGAAATTGGTGTGCCCAAAGGATTTTGTCTGCACATCTTTTACTTTACATTTCTCCCTAGTTGAGAATTCTTGTACATTACAATGAACATTTTTAATTTTTCCATATAAACATTTTGTTTGTCATAATCTAAAGGCACCATTGACTCTCTTTGCTTTCGGCAGCTGGTTGAAAGACTCTTAGATATCCTGATTCTGTGATGTTAACATCCGTGGTGGGAACAGCCTTCCGTCTTGAGATCTGTAACATTGATTGAAGGTGGACTGAAAGTAGTCTGGAGACAAAGATACAGATCAGTGACAGATTCAAAATATTAAACACTGTACAGTCTCATTCACTAACTCTAAATGCATAACAGACAATATGGAAAACTTACAAACTTAAGAACATAAGTATATAATAAACATAAAATAAGACAAAAAACCCTCTAAGGTATCAGCTTTCTTGGTAAACTATTACTAACTAGTCATTGTTATGAGACCTGTACAATACTGGAAGAAGGAATTTGTCAAGTTTCACATGAAGTCATAGGACTATTCTCTTACATACACAATTGACTTAAGTGTTCCATTTTAAACTGAAGCTACTACACCAATAAAACATTTCTTAGACTTTAAAGCAATTTCCAGAATGACCTCTCTTTGACCAGAATGTAATGCTACATCCTCCATGCCCGTTACCAGAGAAATTAATTTTTTTCTGTATCCTTGCTTTTTTTTCAAAAATTTTTACTATTAAGAACAACCTTGTTTGTATCTTCTTGTACCTGCATACATAATTTTGCTGTGACTGGGCCTGAAGGAAATTCGGTTGGGCTGGTGTTAACTTCAGTCACCCATGGCTTCAAGTCCTGCCCAAGAATAACATCTGCCCCATTTGACTCAAAACTGTTCTTCCTTGTGTTCAAAAACATCTTAAGCCATCTTCACGGTAGAGTCAACCTTTCTGTTTTAAAAATTAGATTTGAATTACAATAGAAATTTGGGACCTTTACTACGCTTTTGTAAGACTTCTTCTTCCATTACTACAGTTATACTGTAACTATTATAAGTAAATGTGTACAACTGTGTAAGAGGCAACCATTTTGGCTACAAAGAAAGACAAAAGCAAGAAAAACAAAAACAGTATCTGTCCTTTAAAAAACTTATTCACTACAAACTAATCCTTGGCTATTTTTTTAAAAACAAAACAAAATATATCATTACTCAAGAAATACCTTTATCTGTGTCTACATCTCTCTTGTTGATTTTTTTCTTCAGGGTCCTGTGGTATTCTACTGCTGGCATTTAAAACAACTCACTTGAAGGAGAATACAGAAGCCGCGGTATTCCAGAAGTCCTCTAAAATAAATCACATCATTGTAAGTTCTGTTTCACTAAAGCTAATCAATCCATTAATAATTGTAAAGGAATTCATTGCCTCCTTGCCCTCTGGAAATGAAACACTGGTAAATCAATCCTTTGACTAACCCTCAACCTAGTACATACAAAGATATTTAGTTTGGGCAGTGGACTGGCACCAGCCGCCTTACTCTGAGGCATTTCTCTGAACTATACCAAGCTCTGAAATTAAAAAAAAAAAAAAAAAAAAAACACACACTGCCAAGTTCCTCTTCCTTATGTCATCAAACGCTCATTTATTTTAAATACATTTTAAGAGGCAGAACGCTATTCACATGCCACTTTTAACATTCACTTAAAAAGTTCTATATGTGTGGGCTTACACATTTGGAAGACAGTAAATCTGTGCCCATACTTTCTGTACTGTTGCATAATCTCTTTGGCTTTATACTTAACAACAATCCTCCTAATGAAAAGGAGGAAATTAGACTCTGGGGAAGTCCAGTGAAACAGCTTATTATTCTGGGTGGAAGTAAAAAAAGGGAGGAATTTTTTTTAGAGACTGTATACACCTCCTAAGATCATCCTGTGCGCTGTGGCCATTTTCCACTTCAACAACAGTGAAAATTGAGCAGCAATATATTTCCCCTAAGCCTGTTAGTAGTGCAAAATCATCACTGGTGACTCTGGCCAAGGTTTTAAAAAAATTCAGCTGCTTTACCAATCCATTTGGCTGATCGATGGAGCTTTGGAGAAGCTTAAGGCAAAGGTGTGTACTCTGTATATTAGGCATTCAGTGCAGTACATGCCCCTTCAAACTCTTTGACCTTGTAACTGCTCTGTGTACTGTTTACTTAGTCAAGTATCATGCATCTTCCTTAGCACATTATATCACTAAGATAAGACTATTTTAAATTAGCTCCTCAATTATAAAACCAAAGTACTTTTTTCCCTGCAATGCCAATTATTTGCTGTGCTTGAAGTATCTGTCATGTGAGCAACACCCTTCAGTGGCAGAGAATCTCTTATCCTGAAAATTTAAAAAAGGAAGGCATTGTCTTCAGAGGATTAAGCTATTTTCAGCTTTAATACACATGAGCAGCATAGCTTTTAGATAAGTAAGAAAAAAAATACGTATGCACTTCTCAAATGATAGGCTATGACTAAGACCCACTAGCTGATCCATCTCAAAGGCATTGTAAAAATTACAACGGGCATGGAACTTGTGTGACTTAAAAGCAGCTCGCTTTGAAAAGCTATAAAAATTCATTCTTTTCTCTCATGCAATAGAAAGAAAAGGTTGCCTCTTTAAGGCCAAACTTCAGGTATGCAAATTATGCTGAAACGCTAGTGTTTGATGGCTGAATGACTAATGAATCTACACCAACTTTCTGAAAGATTCTGAGGGTAAATAAAGTATTTTGAAGATTAACATTTTTGTTTTCTCCAATACCATGATAAAAACAGTGCTCTGGATTTCACCAGCGTATCTAAAAACAGTAGATTTTGCTTATATGTATCTTCTTGCAGAAGTGAAGATACACAGTGAAACAGCAGAAAGTATCTGACTATATTTGATTTTGCAAGGTGTTGAGTTTTTCGAACCCAGCCTAATCCAGTATTTTGGCACCTGTTTTAGTGGTAATGGTCTAATTACTTCAGTAGAACTACGCACATTTTATACGATACATACTGAAGCACTTTAGTAGGTATGGGCAAGTGTTCACAGTATCTTCCTGCATTAAGCTGTAGGTACACCAACATATTCCTGGTTAAGCAAATGATGAAAAGCCTCACCCATAAAAAACTCACTTTTCATCTTCCGTGCAAATTCCCTAAGAGTAGGCAAAGATGGTAGGAGGATTTGCTTGGGCATATCAGTATAAATTTCTCAAATTTAAACAGAATCCAATATTTTAAAAATATATATACATACACACATATATATATACACATTTGCTCTAACTTCACCACCATGTCATAGTACCCAGAACGAGACAGAATATAGAGCATTGACACACACAAGAATTTAAATATGTATTTTTATAAAGCATACAGTTCCACTAAAAGGATCCCATTTCATGCTCTGATGCTGGGATACAATCATTAGCCAATTCTAGCTCCTTGCTGCTGCAGAAGAAAGGCATAGTCCTGCTACTCCTACTTCCTTCAGTCTCAGCCTTGCCCATACCTGCCAACGTGATTGAATTTGTTGACCTACCAGAAAACGAATGGGACCTATCCATCCCCATAAACTGAACAGTTTCCTTTGGGCCAGCTAGCCAGTTAGCTCAGATACACAGGAGCCTACAGGACAAGACAGGAATGCATGGCTGGAACCAAGTGTGGGAGAAGGGAGGAAGGATGTGAAACTGCTTCTTCCATACGAGATCCTGCCGAGCATACAACAATTAAAACCAGCAACCACAAGGTTCTCCAGTGTAACAGGCATTTCTAAGAGACAGAGCAGGTTATTAAAAGATACCCCCTACCTTATTCTACTACTTAATACATTCCTAATTCAAATGATCTTTTTCCTTATGCACAATCAACCAGTTCTAATTCAGAAAAGGAACCAGATAATTTAGCTAAGTGTTTAAGACCTACTGCCTTCTAATTGTTAATATAAATGCTTTTATTATTCAGTATTAAGTCACTTGTAGTATGGACTCATCCCACCTAACTTTAAGATTATCTAAGTGCTGAGGATTCACATTGTGTCTGAACCAAAATAACAGCTTATTTCTCTTTCCTTCCTGGCTCTCTTCCCTCTGCCTTTGCACAGACTCTGGCACTCATTTCATCAAAAATGAATGAATTAAATTCATCCAAGAAGAAAAAAAAAAATCTATTTGCTGCATTAGTGAGTTAAACAAGCCTACTCTGAAATGAAATGAGTAGCTAAGCTGCTTCAAGGTAAATAAACAGTTGTGGTGCAGGGCAGGGAATGGAAGCTGGGGAAGGGGAGGACGTCAGGTAGAATACAGCTTTAAGTTTTAGTCCAGCAGTTAACTTGGTTCAAACCATCTCATGAAACTACAGCTTCAGTATGTAACCAATCTCCTTTGACTCCCTCCTTAGTGAACAGAGGAAGATAAAATCTGAAGCCCTCTGAAGGTCCTTTTCTCTCATTTCACCACCTCGAGACAGAGCCTAATTTCCAAACCAGGGCACTAAAATGGAAGTAACCCAACAAGTTTGAGAATATGACCAAAAGCCAGAACGCAGCGCTTGAGGCAAGTCCCAGAGCTGGGAGGCCTCTGCCTCCTGCCACCTAACTGCCATTTACACAATGCAGGAGAATCAGTTCAAGCACTTTGTATATACAGCAATTTGGCTGAATGTTGACATGTTTTCTCAAAAAAACAGGTCCTAAGCCAAGAAAAGATTTAAAGCAAAACAAAATCTACCCCCTATAATTCCATTAGGAATTCCTCTGCCATTACTTAAACAGTTATTGAGACATGAAAATTACAAATTACTTCTCAAGCACCTAAATTATTGTCTTCTATCTGAAGGCAACAATAGAGCCAATGTTGAATTCTGAAGTAAAATCCAAATAAGCAACTTGAAATCTCACCATACATATTAACATACATTACTTTGTGCAAAAATATTTTCATGTAATTTGGAATCTAATTCAGGAACACTTGGGACATCTCTGCAATATTTACATTCATGTTCGAATACAAAAAGCTGATAGAAATATTTGAAAAAAAACCCTTGTGCCTTTGACAATTACATCTATAAATAAGAATAAGCAGGTAACTTACTTTCCATCTGTCCCCTCTTTCCAAAGATTAATTATGAATACGTCATGAGTTTAGAAAAATATGGACTTCATGTGGACTTAATAATAATTTTATGGGTATGGGCTCCACACTGATGTAAAGATCTGACGGCTGACTGGGGCCCTGCATAGTAAAGCTGAATATATTAATATTTCTCTTAGGACTTTTACCTTCTTATGTCACTTAGTGGTGATCAAGTTTACAAAGAAATTGGATCCTTTTCTATGAAACCTAGCAGCACCAGTAATCACCATCTGCAACCTGGAGATCATGTGAGTTCAGCAACCTACTCACTTTGGCTGTGAAGGAGCCATTTTCTTTATAATAATTCAACATCGGGTTATCATGCAAGTATGGCAGCTACTAGCATCCTTTCTTACAGTCAAGAACAAAGAGACATTTCCATTTCTTACCATCCTAGACTGATATAAAAAGAGAATTTGTATTATCATCATATAGATATAAACCCTTGGAAATTACTAATTATATCAATACTAGACTGGAAAGAGCTTTACACACTATTTCTGTATAAAGTCACAGAAAGGATGAACTACTGCAATCACTTAGAACATGTTTTTCCATGGAATATTAGACTGTCTTTATAACATACCTTAAGAGGTCTGGTATATGGGGCACTCATTCTGGAGCGCAGAGCAGTTAATGCTGGCAGAAGACATATTCACCTGGGCAGATGCAGAAATTATTACATTTCTCAAATTCAGATATATATACTGATTTTGTTATTATCACATATTCCCACAACTATATAATAACATCAATAAAATTGAAAAGTAAATAAAGCAACACTGCAAAAATACAACACAATGTCCTGAATTTACTACGGGCTTACATAAACCAACTTTTTTTCCTAATGCAGATGAAAATTAGATGACCTGGAAAGAGAAAAGCATCTAAAGCAAGTTCTCAGGAATTTTCTAATTTCCCTAATTTCCAATTTCCCTAATATGAACTCCAATGCACGTAATTTACCTTTTTTTTCAGTAGACCACAGCTATGAATGCAACTCAGTACTTGAAATACTTTGTTCCTTTGATTTTAGCAATAAAAAAATATTAATTTTATCTGATTTGGTTTTCTGCTATGCCCATAATATTTTTCAGTCATGGCTGCTTAAAGGAGTAGGGCTAATGAGTGAATTAAAAGTTATCCTTACCTGAAGAGCTGTAGTGCATTTGTGATTTACACCATTAGGCTGAAGCTCCTTGTCCTGCTCACTTGTTCACAAGTGTGCGAAGACCCCACCTGCCAATGAGCTTTGGTGGCAAAAAGTAAGATTTAAATACTAAACCCTTCTCAGTGCAAGCAATCACAAGTGACAATAAATAGACCCAATTTTTTATTTTTAGGATTTGGTTTGCTGAGGGTTCCTTTGCGGGTGGAGGGGATTCTCTTATACTCCATGACATCTCCACAAGTAAGATTATGGTTCACCTTTAAAGTCCTACTGCATCATTATTAGGACAGACTGGGTTTTAGCAAGAAATAGATACTCTATGATTACATACTAGACGTACGGTTCAGATTATGTGTAGAATAGATACTGAAGTATTGGGTCATGAGACACACAAGAAATGGAGGCTAACACACAAGAGATGCTGCACATGAGGACACCAGCAGTTTCTAGAACAGAAAGTAACACTTAACCATCTGGAAGGACTGAAATAAAAACACCTTCCCAGCTATTAAAATTTCAGCTGAGGTCAGCAGGGTAGGATTTCACATTTTAGACTGTACTAACGCCAGGACCAAACAAGAAATAAAAATGGGCTGAGTCACAGAAAGAAGGAAAGCCACTTCTTACCATGTTCTCCTTTCTCACCAAATCTAGGAAAAATCTTTGGAAGCATAGACCAGCAAATGACAATAATATGTGGAAGTCTGGAAAGACTGTCAGAGTGGCAGCTATCACCAAAGTGATGCTTTGTAGCCCTTAAAACACAGGAAGTCTAGGACAGGGTTTGAAAATGTGTTGAGGCAACAATGCTGGCTTAAGATACTACCATATCTGCTGTCCTGTGCTGTAGCATCTGAATCCTCCAGCTGAACTGAGGGTGTGGAGCCACACTGTAAACTGAGTAAGAAAACCAATGCAGCTTTAAAACTTCTTCAGAACAAAGAGTGATTTTTGTGCAACTTGAGTGATTTGGGTTTTTTTCAGGCAGATCAGTTTGAAGCATCACAGGTGTCCTGGTAGAACTCTGTGTAGCAGCACACATTATGGAGTAGGTTGAAGTTTTAATGCTATCTTTTTTCCTTCCTATTTCAATCTTGAACTTCAGTGTTTATATAATGCAGATAAAATCATTCTGATTTTATGTAACTTTCTATACAAATCAGATGTCGGAAAGAACATTAAAAAAATACAAAAACTCCAAGAGGAACCTTATTGAAATAAATGAGAGTCTTTCCATAGACTTCAATGGAAATGGGTAAATGAGCAGCAGAAGAAAATGAGTAATTTAAACCAGGACTGCTGGCAAAGAGAACCTATCCTCAGAACTGAGCCCGGGTGAGTCAAGACCTCTGACTAGAAAAACAAGCTCCAGAGTAGTTGATATTAATCCTGGTTATTTGTTAAATGGCGAGCATGGGAACACCCAAGAACCAGTCACGATCCCTGCACTGTCAATAGGGGCCAGTAGGAAAGACAGGCTACCCCCTACACAGACAGCGTAGAGGTACGGCAGTAGCGGGCACTCCATGAGCATCTCCCCTCTGGTAGCACTTCTGAAGACAAGCAATGTTGGAGCAACCTCTAGCAACTCAACACCCAGCCGAAGCACTTGCCCTCTTGTAGCTGCTGGAAAGCAGAGCTGGCAATACAGGAACACGTTTCCAAGTTCCTTCTGGATGCCCAAAGTCTGATGGTGTAAAGCATAAAACCATACAATACAAAACAAACAAACAAACAAACAAAAAAATCACCCTGTGCACACAGTGTTTTAACACTCTTATTTTCCCTTTCCAGAACACACAGGTGGTACGAATCTGTACAAACACTGGATATCTGGATTTCAGCCTTTGTGTCTCACAATAATCAGAGGAGAAAAGAACAGGGCCTGTTCAAACCTAAACACACTGTCTTTTGTTTGAGGAAATGGCCACTACCAAGCATCTATATAAAAAGTGTTTCTTGGATTAGGAGCCACATCAGATTTTAAAAACAGAGTCAGCTAGGGGAAAAATAGTTTTTTTAAAAAAATCAGTATCAGTTTTATATTTTTTCTCCAGAAACAGTTTATCTTTACAGGACAGAAAAGAATAATTATAACCTATTCACTGAAGAGGTTATAACTTTCAAATTAATGAAACAGAAAGGTTACATAGGAAATAAATGTTAAAAAAATACTCCGAGGAAAAATCCAGTAAGCATTACCTAAGGATATTTTACACCTGTAGACCTCTCCTGTCTTGAAAAAAGTATGAAAAGCAATTTTTGCTTATATTTGATCGTCATAACTTCATATTAACAAAACACTGATTAGAGAGTAATTGGCCAATGCAAACTGTTTTCATGGGCATTTCTTTCTTCCTTGCTTAAAGCTGGCAGACATCATTTTCCATTTGCATTAATCTGATTCATCGTAACACATTCAGCTCTGTCATTGTTACTTCACTCCTTGGCTGTTTTCCCTATAAACATAGAGGCCGAAAAACAGTTTACTGTGAAATATCTCATATTAGCATTAGAGAGGTAACACCAGATAAGGGGGGGAAAATAATCCAAAACTCATCTTTTGAAGATACTTTATCTAAGATACTATTATTCATAAAATGGATGATACTAACATTTTATTTTGACTGTCAGTTTCTCCCTGAGGGACTTCCCACTCAGTAACAAACAAAAATACTTCTAACATTTGAAAAAACAGGAAATTATTATAAAACCAAATCAGTTGCCAAGGAAGCCTGACTGCTCCAGTTTCTGAAACTAATTTAGATTTTATTATTTTGATCTCATGGATTCTCTTCAGAAACACATCGACCCAGATCAGAAAACATGCAATTTTTTATTTGAGAAACTCCTTTAACTCCAACTATAACTGACAGTGATCTACACACAAACCACCTGATTACACAGTCAACCTAAAGTTGTAATTCCTGGTACGGATCATGTACAAGTCTACTTTTGCAAAGAGGGAATGGAGAAGAGAAGGGGCATATGACCAAGGCCAAATACAGGCAAGGAATGTGATGGGAAGGGACAAAGGAAGTACTAACAGAAGACAAATACTCTGTTGATCTCCCTCCAGTGAGGTAGAAGTCCAAGTCTACCTCCGTGTGGTATGAAGTCATATCCAAGATCTTAAAGAGGGCCACTGAGTTTGCAGTGTGCTAAGCTGGCTAACTAAGATCAGCAGGGAATTATTCATTTTTTTAATTGTTAAATTTTCTGCCAGTTTTATCAGATACCAGCCACAGCTAGCACAAGGGAAAAGGCCAGAGGACAGAACCCTTTTCAGCACTGAGTTAGATCAGCTTACTCGCCTTGTAAAAATCTCCCCTTTCAGCTGCTGGGTACGAATGGTAGGAACGATCTGTAAAACCCGTATCAACCCAAAACTATCCATGCATAGCATACATGTACATATAAAAGCACGTATGCAGAGTCCATTTGACACAGAGACATTTCTGGATACAAAGAGAGGTCTGTATTCCTGTTGTGGGACAGGCGGTGTACCACTTCCTCCAGATCTCTCATTCTAGTTGAGCACTTTAGGTATTTGTTTTAAGCCCAAGTTCCCAACAGGAGCTTAGGTCCAATGAAACTCCAGACATACTGCTTTTCTAGCCATAACTAGGCATGTGTCTTAACAGTAAAATGGTAGACAGAAGCACCAAAGGTGAGACTTGATAAACTGGACCCTAACTGCAGTTTTTCTCCTCACCTGTCTGTTCTTATAAGGCAGGTTACTACCAAAAAAACAACCAAAAATTATATACCATTAGTCAACTGTGTGTTCTTGTTCCTGGTGAGATGCTACAAGAAATTTGCCTGCAGGAGCAGAAAGGATTAAAAAAATGATCTTAAAAATGTAATTTTCTTAAAACCTCTGCTTTCCTAGTTTTCCCTACCTAAACTGGTAGCTGAGGAAGGAGTCATGCACCAGGTGCCTGCAATTTGATTTTTTTTCCAAAGATGCTTCAGCCAGATTTGTTTGTTTATTTTACCTAGGGCTTTTTTTTTTTTTTTTTTTTTTAAGCTAGGACCTTAACTCCTGGTATAAGCTAAGCAGCAGCCCATTAATTCTACTGAAACTCAGCAAGGCAGGAAAGGGCACTCTCCACCCGGTTCCAAGCAGAAACCCTTATAACATGGCACATACACTGTTACTTCACTAAGCTGACATGAGAGACGCCCATGATTTTTGTCCCTTGAACAAGCTTCCCAGCTGTGCTGTAGAAATGGATCATCTACCAGCACACCCTAATTAAAGCTACAAGCAACCAAGATTTACTCTGTGTCAAACACCAACACACAAAATCACTTGGCAAAGAGAGATGACAGTAGCAGAGGCCACAGGGGGTGATGCTTTGAATTACAAAAACATTTACCCACAGAGTGAGATTTCACTCTTCACTTCACTGTGAAGCTTTCTCTGCCTGAGAAACGCTCTTCATGCCAGCCAGCCCTATGTTAACTATGGTTTTAAAAGCCTGCCTCTTACCTCCATGATTTTGCTTTCTTGCATGGGATAAGAAAATTCAACCTCCAGAGCAGCATCCATGGTGGAGCTCCTAGTTTACTAACTGTGCAAGTAAAAGTCCTGGCACTTGGCAGGTTGTGCAGTCCCCACTGTGCTGAACAGGGCAGGAAGGGAGCCATGGCCAGGCAGGGAGCCCAGGGGTGTTCATCTTCACTGGAACGCAGAATCTATGGCTGGTAGCTCTATGACAACCTCTTCTTTTATTCTCATCTATTCCTTCCCCTTGTTAATCTAAGGCAACTGAAAAACCTCAGATACAGTCATGTATCTCAACCGTTACTTCAGGGTCAATCCAAATTCTAACTTAATCATTCTGTTTAGCCTATTTAGTTTTCCTCTTTCTTTCTGACGAATGTTATTTTCTTCACCTCTTATTAAAATACTTTAGTTCCCCAAAAGAAAGGTAAATATCCCCTATTATAACCTGTCATTAGGTTCTTCCTAACCACTCCTAACAGAAAAACAAAAATCAGTAGCTGTTTAAAAGATTCTTACTGTTTGGAGAGGAGAGCACCTCAAACACTTTGACTCAAAAGGAAGTTAAAGACCCTCAGCACCTTGTTAGCATAAGCATTTTGTGGAAAGGAAATTCCTTCAGAATGTGCAAATTCCTACTAATTTCTTTTCCGACCAAGGACAGTAATGGAAGTAATATCTACTTATATCTAACTTCCTGCACAACCAAAGCCTATAATCATTTGACAGAAAAGATGCAGATGATCTCTTGAAGATACAGATTCAGTTAAACAAAGGCAAGTGTATTACCACATAAAAGAAAGCAAACCGTTAAGATACATTCACGCTACTCTACATATGACTTTGTCTTTTCACTTTGCAGTGATTCATGAAGAACTTCTATACTATCTACAGTCTTTGTCCAGTTTCAAGCCATGCATGAGACTTAGGAAGTTGTTTGGATGTTTATCTTTAGGTAGAACTGTCACTATTTCTTTGTGACTTTCAAAAAATAGTGCACAATCAAAAATTAACTTTTTCTATTTATAAAAATGGTAAGGTTGTAGCAGATACGTTATTATTTATCTGCGTGTTGACAGAACGTTCACACAATTACCACCAGTAGAGGCATGAGATTTGGCAATATTTAAGGAAACAGCAGCTGCATCCTCTGGTTGTTGGATGTATCAGTCTGGACCAAAAACACACACTATTTTAGGTGAACAGACAGATTGCTGTATACATGCCCTTAAGAAGCTCTGCTATAAACTTGAAAGAGTATTTTCTATGTATTACAATCCCATAATAATTGTCAGCTTTCCCAAAACCAAAAGAAAACATGCTAGCATACCTGAAGGGCTCCACACTGTACATACCTTTCTCTCTCTTTATTTCCCCTCCTCAAAAACAAAGAGGTAAGCTTTGCAGCTTGCTCTGAACCAATGATTTGGGTTATTTCAGATTAAAAAAGAATGAACTTCAAAGCCTAGAACCCTTCAAAAACCAACAATAAAACAATAAAAAAAGAAAAACAATAAAAAAAGAAAAACACCTTGTCAGCAGCTATCTCCCTAGTTACACCAGAAAGCCTATTAACATGGAAATCCTTACAGCATTCAACATTTACACAATCATACACATAATTCCCCTAGGAGGAAAAGGCAATTTGTATGGGGGATATTCCTTGTTTAAAGGCAGCTAGGTTCTGTAAGTTTTAAATATAAAAAATAAGTAAATGAAAAGTAATATACCTAAAAATATGTTTTCAGATGTGAAAAAACTCTTTTAATATCAGTAGTATCTCCTGTTATTTGACTGATTGCTTCTGTTTGTTGGATGGTTTTTTTGCTTTGTCTAGTAGATTTTGTACCTAGCCACTCAGAAAAAGCCCCTTCCCCCTTTAACAGTCCAGAAATGGAAGCTTAATGGGAAAGAAGATTCTGTTTTCACCTCTCCATTTAGAATGTCAATCCATATTCTTGAGTTTCCACATAATAAAGACTTTTATTTATATAAAAGCAATGAGATGCAAAATAACTTTACAACTCCTACAAAAGTGAAGTATAAGCAAAAATATCAATTATGACTTGTACTCATAACTTTACAAAAGCATTTATCAGTTACACTGACTGCATAACTGCAGTTATAACAATCTCTTGCAAATACATGAAGCCTACTACATATTTTACTTAGCCATCAGCATAAAGCCATGTGACTCATTACCTTTTTTCTAAAGGTATCTTCTAAAGCAACGCTAGAGTACAGATACCAACAGAAAAGACACGTGTTAATAATATTATCAATGTATTTAAAAATTATTAGAAAGACATGTTATTTACTGTGTTATTCCTTGGCTCCTACTGCTGTAACTGTATTGCTGTTTATAAACTGAAAAGTTTTTAAGCCTTAATTCAAACAGTTGATTTACTGTATTGGATTGTACTGTATTGGCTGCATTTGCTGAATCCAAACTACTGAGCCATCTGCACCACAACTGCTTTCCAGGCTTTGTCTTTGTCAAAATCCTTTAAGGTATTATTGGAAACCTAAAAGTAAACAAATTTCAGACAAATGGTAACACAAAACAATGCCTTGGTTAAAAACTGAAGTTCAAGCAAATAAATACCTCAGAGAATCTAGGAGAATGTAAACATAAATAGTTACAGTCTGAGTTATTAAAATATTCTATACATTGTAAATTGTATAGCTTTTTATATTGTATAGTATACAATTCTGATACAAAATAGAATAGTGTAAATTAAATACCAGAGATAGTTGGGTCAAAGAAACTTGGCCAAATTCGTATTTTAAACATGCTAGGTAGGACATTTTTTCAAGATTTTTGCCAAAATGTGACTGAAAACCCTAGCATCTAAATCTCTAAACCCAAAGACAGAAGCAGCCCCCTACAGTGCGACTGACGCAAGATTTACCTACACACATGTAAGCAAACTAAGGTCTTGTCTAACAGACTTCTGAGAAGCCAAAGGGACCTACAACTTCACCTGTAACATTATTCATGTGTTTAAATACTAAAAGGAAAGCAAAAAGGTGTTGCTCTTCTGGACAAAGCATTCCTTTTAGCATTTAATTCGCACCTAATTTCTCAGTGACGCACAAACTAGGTATACTTATGTAAATAACCCCTGGAAGAGATCTGTTGAGTCACGCCACGATCTTTGCTCCAAAATGTGATTTGCAGCAGTGGAAGTGCTGCTGTGCTTCATCTTTGATACAAAGCGTAACTCTCAGACACAGACCCAGAAAATAAGCAACCACCACCGAATGCCCTCAGCAGCCTGAGCGGACATAAATCCACAGCTTCCACTTTCCATTACCAGCTGTATAATGGACTTGAGTGAATTTCAGTCCCTGCTCCCAACACTTTCTACCCAGTGTGTTTTGATGCAGATTCTCACTCTAGAGTGGGGACTGAATCCAGCATTCTCTCTTTCTAGTGCAGGGTCATGCAGTAAGCATCCAGCTAACGTGAGTTAGTGTCTCCTAGTCTTTAAGGATACAGCGCTTTGTTCTGTATAGCAGAGGTGAGGAAAGCCTAAGGGCTACAGTGCTGTGCTAGGAGATGGATGTAATTAACCTACGCAGGCTAAAGGACACTAGGTTCCCCCAGTCCCTGAAAAAGCACTCTAACCCTGAATGCCTATACGAAAAGAGGTAACAGTCATACTGGCACCACCATGCTCAAAAAAAAGTATATGCCAAATCTGTATCTGAAAGGAGAGCTTGAACATGGAAGTGCATGAGGGAAATGGAGGGAAATATCAATTCTGATCTTTATCACCAACTCTGGTAGTGTAGTTAGGATGTGGAGAGACCTGGGATTCCAAGCACCCTCCTCTGTGTGCTACTTCACACTGTCCAGCACAGGCAGTCACACTCACTCAGTTTGCTTATTGTTGTTCTATGCTCCAGGCTCTTAATTCTTCCCGTTCGCAGTTTAGGGAACTCAAGAGAACTAACTCAGCTTAAATTCACTCCCCTACAGCAGGCCTGGGAAAGGTACAAATATATAGAGTACTCTCATTCCACAGCCCAAAACTTGTGCTCGCGTTGAAAGGGTTAAATCCATTCCTTTCTTAATAGATGGCTATCTCATTATCAGAACATAGTCATGCAAGGCCCATCATCTTTTCTATAACTTCATTCTGACATATAAATAGCATTTATGGATGTGCATCCTGTGGAGTAGGACAGTAGGGCTATCATTTTATCCTAGCACAATGACAAATCTCATCTATAATTGGGAGCACTACAAATAAGCACAAAAGGGGGCTTTAACCTTACAACTGTTTTTCTCTTAACGGGACTTGTCACAGATTTACAGATATTGAGTCTGTCATGCCCCAGTTACCACTGAACCAGCAAAATACTATTTCTTTATTACAAAATTCACCACTGCATTAACATCTTTACAGTTTTACAGAGCAGCTTTTAATTGTGATTTGAATTAAGTAATACGAAAAATTACAAAAAATATCTTTTTAAATACAGATTTTTAAATTTTATAATGGGTATAAATACATACCTCTGTTGTTCTGTATTCCTGTTTTTTAACCTGTGATGCTGCCCATGACGAATCATGTACTTTCATTTTTGTCTTGTAATTTACACACTGTATTACAGTTCCAATAGTAAGGCATGCCTGAATTAGCAGCATCAACATCAGAAGCAATAGGAGTACATCATAAGATTGCTGAAAATAGAGACATTAAATATGTTGTTACTACTTGAATAAAATACTTTATGTCATTCCCACTCCTTGAGATTTGTATCTTGATTTTGTTTTTTAAAACTCAAATTATAATCTACAGTTTATTTCAGCATGAAGTTTCCAATTAAAATAGTAGAACAGAACAATAATTTTTAACAAAGTGTTAATTTGCCAAATGATCTTTTCCTCTAGAAATAGAACAGAATTGAGGAAACCATACTCTAAAATATAGAGCCTCACTGCTGGTTCTGACCTGAGCAGTGTCACATTATGCCGGGGCCTGGCCCTGTGCCTTGTTGGCTCTGGCCTTGCCCTGCTGACTTGAATTCCTGGCTGACCTTAGATCTGCCTCACTGCCATGGACTTGTCTGGCTATCACTGAACTATTGGTTGAACCTGGTTACCATGGCCAAACCTGCCTTGTTTTACTTTTTTTGGGTACAGTTGGACTGCACCCTTTGCCAGTGATGCCACTGTCCTTGTCTGCATTGTTATCACCTCCCACCCCATTGTTCACCCTCCTTGGCAGAGTAGCCCACTCTTGTTGCATCCAGACACAAAGTAGCACAAGAATGTAAGAAATGCTCTACAGGGTCACACCAGCGGTCTAGACAGTCCAGTCTTCTGTCTCCAACATGTGCGACTGGAGAAGCTACCTACAGAGAGCATGTAAGCCTTGGTCACTTCCCAAGGTCCAACAACACACTGTGCTTCCTCCAGTGTCAGAACAGGATCACATACTCAAGAGCTGGTTTTCCAGTCACTAAGACCTCAGTTTAATAAATATTTTTCCTCTCTTCTAAAATTACAAGACTACTTAAGGACTAGTGGGTACTAACAATCAAGACTCTTACTGACACCATTTTAATGCCCATAAATGGTTCTGTGAACACATTGCTAAACACTTTGACAGTAAAGCCCTAAAAAGCTCTTCAGCAGTGTACCGGTAACACTTCATACTGAAATGTTTTAAGATTTCCAAACTTTTTTTCTTCTCTGCCCCAATCCAGGCTTTGAATGAATCCAAGTGTAAGCTTACAATCCCAACATGCCACCTGTTGACAAATGTCCTACGAAACAGAAAAATGCATTCTTCAAGGAATCCTAGAATCTTTAATTTACATACTACAAATTTATAAAAACCTCAGGGAGTCCAGCATATAACATATCAGTTTTACTGACTTTTTAGAATAATATCCCATTTTTTTAAACTATAATTCCAGGGTGGCAGCAGATTTAACACACTTAAAATCATATCATTAGTCAAATAAGAGTTTTGTAATAATTTCTGTAATATTTTATTCAATCTTTATAATGCAGTACCTTGTCTTCTTATACTTCCTAATTAATTGTGTTGCTACTGGAATAGGTAGATGTTAATTTTTCAATTGCATAAAAATACATACTTTAACAGCAGATGGATAATTTTTAAAGATGTCAACAACTTGCTTGATACTGAAGGATAAGTATGCAGAAGCTGTGAACAACAATGGAGAGATAACACTGCTAATGGCAATCAGGACCTCAACCTAAAAAATAAGATAGTAGATGTTGAATAAGAATAAAAAAAAGTTAACACTTTGGTTTGTGAGCTACTTGAAGTAAGCAAAATTATGTAAAAGTCTCTAAGATGACACATATGAGACAAATATTAAGAGTCATCCACATTGCATGGAGATACATGAATCAGCAGCGTGCCCAGGTGGCCAAGAAGGCCAACAGCCGCCTGGCCTGTATCAGAAATAGAGTGGCCAGCAGAAGTGATCATGCCCCTGTACTCGGCACTGGTGAGGCCACACCTCCAATATTGTGTTCAGTTTTGGACCCCTCACTACAAGAAGGACGTTGAGTTACTTGAGTGTGTCCAGAGAAGGGCAACAAAGCTGATGAGGGGTCTGGAGCACAAGTCTTATGAGGAGCGGCTGAGGGAACTGGGGTTGTTTAGTCTGGAGGAGGCTGAGGGGAGACCTTATCGCTCTCTCTACAACCACCTGAAAGGAGGTTGTAGCGAGGTGGGTGTTGGTCTCTTTTTCCCAAATAACAAGTGAGAAGATGAGGGAAAATGGCCTCAAGTTGCACCAGGGGAGGCTGATTGGATATTAGGAAAAATTTATTTACTGAGAGTGTGGTCAAACATTGGAACAGGCTGCCCAAGAAGTGGTGGAGACACCATCACTGGAGGTGTTCAAAAAACATGTACACACAGCACTTCGGGACATGGTTTAGTGGGCATGGTGGTGTTGGGTTGATGGTTGGACTTGATGATCTTAGAGGTCTTTTCCAACCTTAATGATTCTATGATTCCACACAAGCAACCTTTGAATAAATTAAGTTTACCAGCCAAAATGCTGCTGTTTTGTAACTCGCTTTCATTTTAATATGGATGATGTGGGTTTTGTTTGGTTTTAAATGTGCCTTTCACATGCAGATAGAGGAAGCAGTACCCAATTTAGAGAGCCAGTACAGAAGTATCATTTATTCTTCAGTTTGTATGAAATAATGAGAATTAACAGCAGATATTGCAGACTTGCAACCCAAAATAACTATGCAAATAAATTTGAGTGCTCTAGGCAAATTTATTTCAATACAATAGCAGCTGAGTTTTCATTCAAGTATCATCCTACAGGATCAAATTCTGACTTCAGTTGTGGTCATGCATCATTACTGACTTAAATATGGTTGCATGACTGTAACTTAGAACAGATGTTGTACGGAGGCTTAACTACACATCTGAGACAGTCAAGGAATAAATGCACTCTACTGAATATTCTTAGTCCTTGTTGCTAGTCATGCAGATGAGGAATTTGTTTAAAATAGGTTCCAGGTTCAGTGCAGCCCACACACCTAATTTTCTTCTTTCAGAAACCACAGATCATAATGAAAGGAGAACAGAACAGAAAGGACTTTAGCTCTGGAGCATGAAGGTTCCAGACATACCATATGAGGTATGTCATTTTCCTACAAGTAATATCCATTCCCAAGGAACCAGTACAAAAAAACCCCAACAGAGTCCTTTGAATTCTTTTCTAGAATTGATGGAATTAAGTCTCCAAAGGACCTCCTGGATTTCTTTTCAGGAATATCAGCTTACACTCGTGCTACATAATTCTGTCATGTTTTGTAGAAGTAACTAAAAACAAGAGAGCAAATATGAGTAGTGCCCACTATCATAGACAGGCTTTCTTAGCATTATTCAATGCTAATGACAAAATTCAAGAATTTTACACACTTACCAGACATTTACTTGGATATTCAGCAGCTACATGACTTGCAATAGCACTTGGAAAGCACTAAACAAAAAAGTGTAACAAAATAAATATTTACCTACTTGAAAACTACACAAATTACAAGTGAGTTACAGTGATTCCCACTAGCCACAGATCACATCCTAAATTTCCTGAAAAGGTAAAACTGGATAGACTTATTATGACAGTATTAGGAATCAATTAGTCAAACAGAGATAAAACTAATCTTCATTTAACTTATATTTAATGAGTATCATGTATTAAACCCATACATACTGAAATATGAGTATCCTCAAAACTTGACACTTGTATATAAAAACCTACTGAACCCTACTGAACTTTGTGAATTCTAAATGCTGAAAAACTTGCTTATGATCTTTTTCTACTTCATGCTGAAGGATTTTCCAGACATAGTAGCCATATATAAATCTAATGCTCATTGTTTTCTTTCGCAACTGGTTCAATTCATGGCAAGCAGGGCAGCACAGCATCCTTTATGAATCCACTGGTACAGGCTGTTATTAGTGACAAGGGTTACCAATCACAGTCTCGGGCTTTTAAGACAGTTAAGGCTGACAGGCTGAAAATGATGTTCTAAGGATCCTACCATGCTGAAACTAAACTCAACTTTTTATACAGCAGCCTGTAATATTCTAAAACATAGAACTTGTTTGAGAAAATGCTTCTCTCCTAATACCCTTATTTTATTACTCATTTCCATTTTACTGAACTGAGGACTGAAAATGTATCAGAACATTTTATAAGAACCACAGTACTGTAAATCAAAACAGAACAAGCATATTGCATAAATATATAGTAAGTATTTTGAAGTGCTAATTTATTTATTAATTGCCAATTAGTATTAGGTAGGGCTGAATCAATATTCTAGTAGGGAGGGGAAAAATGAAAAAAAAAAAAAAAAAATGACATTGCTTTAAAAGAGTGCCTTCATTTTGCACTACTTACAGCAACTAAGATCCAAAAGAATGTTACTGAAAGATATGGACCTGAGACTAGAACATCCATATTCAAAGCAATTATTCCACCAAATACTGATGAAATTCCAAGAATCACCTCAATTACCTACAACAAAGAACACAAAAATTATTAACAGTGCATTTGAACACCAAATTTCCTATTTGCATGTAGAAAGAAACACACTGGAAGGAAAAAAAAATCCATTTATGCTCTTAGCTATGCATGAAGTCAATGTTTTTCAGATCTAAAATATGGCAAAACTCCAGCTGGCTTAAATGAAAACAAGATCAACTTAATCATAGATATTTATGATCTCATTTATTAGCTCCACTGAACAAGAGTTCAGTTCATGCTATTTATCCTTAAGTCATTAGTTTCCTTCCTATTACACATGGCAGTTATCATTTACCTTGCAATATTCTAAAAGGAAACATTTTAAGATATCTCTCTCATTTCTGTCTTTATTCTTTCAGCTCTTACCTACACTGATCTCTTCCTGGCTTGATCTGAGGGTAAAGGGATAGAGAGCAGCCCTGAGGACTTGGGGGTCCTGGTGGATGAAAAGCTGGATATGAGCTGGAAATGTACGCTTGCAGCCCAGAAGGCCAACCATCTCCTGGGCTGCATCGAAAGCAGCGTGTACAGCAGGTCAAGGGAAGGGATTCTGCCCCTCTACTCCACTCTCCTGAGACCCAACCTGGAGTCCCATGTCCAGCTCTGGAGCCCTCAGCACAGGAAAGACATGGACCTGCTAGAGTCAGTCCAGGGGAGGGCCACCAAAATGATCAGAGGGATGGAACACCTCTCCTATGCAGTCAGGCTGTGAGAATTGGGTTGTTCAGTCTGCAGAAGAGAAGGCTCTGGGGATACCTTATTGCAGCCTTCCAGTACTTAGAGGAGGCCTATAAGAAAGATGGGGACAGACTTCTTAGCAGGGTTTGTTGTGCTAGGACAAGGGGTAACGGTTTTAAACTAAAAGAGGGCAGATTTTGACTAAGGAAGAAATTTTTCACAATGAGGGTGATAAAACACTGGAACAGGTTGCCCAGAGAGGTGGTAGATGCCCCATCCCTCGAAATGTTCAAGGTCAGGTTGGACAGGGCTCTGAGCAACCTGATCTAGTGGAAGATGTCCCTGCTTTTTGCAGGGGGGTTGGACTAGATGACCTTTTAAAGGTCCCTTCCAATCCAAACTATTCTATGATTCTATGATTTAATGAAAGAAAACAACACTTTTCTTACTGAGTATGACTTCAGAATTCGAGCAGGAAAGCTGACGTTGCTCAAAACAATGGTATTGTCATATGCAGTATTCTAGAGGGGAATAAAAAATAATGATCAAAAAAATACACAAAGTAATACTTTTCTTTCTAATATCCTGTACAACCTGTTACAGATTCTAACCGTGGCATGCAATGTCTGGTTGGCCCATCAGCGCTGACAGTGACAAACCACGGTGTTCACCAGTGTCAGAACACATCAATCACATTAAAAACAAATGAGGTAGTCCCAGATTAGCTGTTACACCACCACTGTTCAACAATGAAATACGGTGATCTTGTCTACCCTTTCCACCTTCAAAACATACACTTTCTTCCTGAGCATTCAGATTCTACCAATGTGGATAAGCTGTACACTACATGACTTTATCTAGTAAGCAATACTTCCACTGGAACACAAAATGGCACAGCACGTTTGCTTAATTATTACCTAAAAGAAGTACTGTTGTAGAAAAATAAGGGTGGGATTTGGGAGAGCACTCATGACTAAAGAAAATTTTATCCATAGCCCCAAATCCTGAAGCCAATATTCACTGTCCAGATACCACCAAGCTGGCGTATATGACGAATGGCTTCTCTACCTCAGGCTTCAGAAAGGCACTGCTTGCTGTCCTGGTTTCAGCCAGGGTAGAGTTAATTTTCTTCACAGAAGCTAGTGTGAGGCTGTGTTTTGGATTGATGAGAAAATGTCGATAACGTGCTGACGTGTTAAGTTGTTGCTAAGCAGTCAAGGATAGTCCAGCTTCTCGTGCTGGCCTGCCAGCAAGAAGGCTGGGGGTGCACGGGGAGCTGGGAGGGGACACAGCCAGGACAGCTGACCCAGGCTGGCCAGAGGGATATTCCATACCATATGACGTCATGCTCAGTATATAAAGCTGGGACAAAGAAGGAGGAAGGGGTGGAGGGATGTTTGGAGTGATGGCATCTGTCTTCCCAAGTAACTGTTACACATGATGGAGCCCTGCTTCCCTGGAGATGGCTGAACACCTGCCTGCCCGTGGGGAGTAGTGAATCGGTTCCTTGTTTTGCTTTGCTTGCGTGCGCGGCTTTTGTTTTACCTATTAAACTGTCTTTATCTCAAACCATGAGTATCCTCACTTTTACTCTTCC
>NW_010560139.1:0-16329 GCF_000687285.1 Phaethon lepturus | reverse complement strand
TAACTCCATGTTGCAGCAGGTACACCTTGAAGTATCAGTGGTTGTGCACGAGGTCATGCTGGAGCACCTCAAAGTGTGTGGCCATGCAGAAGCCCTCGACAGTGCAGGTACATTCCTGGAGGGACTGCAACTATGGGTAAAGCCATGCTGGAGCAGATTTATCTCTGGAGGTAGTGTGGCCCATGGAGGCAGCCATTTTGGAGCAGGTGCACCTCAAAGTGACTGCAACTGTGGATAAGTCTATGCCGCAGCAGATATACCCCTGGAGAGACTGGCTCATGGAAGGGACTGCAGTCTGTGGATCAGTCCAAGTTGGAGCAGGGGCAAGGGGAGGAGTTCATTGCAATGTTAAACCCCATGGTCCAGTCCAAAGGGCCTGGGGTGGAGATTGTAATGGAAATACCTTTAAACTTCTTGTAACCCATGATTTGAGTTGCATGTTATAGGAACTACTATAGAAGGAACCACCTGAACCAATGGAGGACAAGCCTTACAAGAAGCAGTGCAACTGCAGCAGTGACCTGACCTGAGCTGGCTTTGGTGCCCAGTAACTCCACGCAACAACCTACCTCGCCTGTCCCGAGTGACCACCGTAAGGGATGGAGCCCAAAGTCACGGACTAAACGAACTCAATGGACACTTCACGGACTTTGTGGACACTTCACAGACATTTTACAGGGAGGTCTATGGACTAAGGGGACAATAATCTGTGTATTGTATTAAAGGATGGGAAAGGAGGTGGCGGTTAATGAGGTTGTACTGGATAGTGTGGTACCTGAGCATAACGTAAATTGTATGGAATAAGGGGTGGATAATGTCCTGGTTTCAGCCAGGATAGAGTTAATTTTCTTCACAGAAGCTAGTGTGAGGCTGTGTTTTGGATCTGGGGTGAAAAATGTTGATAACATGCTGATGTGTTGAGTTGTTGCTAAGCAGTCAAGGACAGTCCAGCTTCTCATGCTGGCCTGCCAGCAAGAAGGCTGGGGGTGCATGGGAAGCTGGGAGGAGACATGGCCAGGACAGCTGACCCAGGCTGGCAAAGGAGACACAAATACATACAAATCGCAGTATTATAACGTTTCATATGTCATTAAGCTTTGTTCCACAAAACAGAAATAAAATATTTGCCATGCCTGTTCACAAGATATTCAAAGAATTTTGTGCTGTGTAATTGCAACAGGTCATTTTGCAGAGGGCCCATTGCACTCAAAGATGGAAGAGGCTATTACTGTTTAGTACAGTACTTTTATTTATTGTTCAAATCTAATTTTACCATGTAATATGAAGTTATATAATGGAGTGACCCATAACTTGCCAACATATGTAATACAGGAAAAAATCTAATATTTTTTAACATAAAAAAAAAGAAGACATTTTTAATCCTTAAGGGTACCTACTTTTTTTCTCATACAGCAGTCTTCAGTAGACCTAGCTGAAATGATCACAGTAGTTGCCATGAAGATTTCCAGCAGAATAAGTAGAATCAAGTTGAAATTTATCTGTTGGTAAAATCCCAGAACTAAATTAGTTACATCTTCCGTATTAAAAACAAAGGAGGGGGCAGGATCTAGCAGGATCCAGCAGGATCCAGCAGTCTGCCTATTTTCTGTGACATTTAGACATATCTATTACATACTTTGTTAACAGTTTTCTTGGTTCTTGATGAATTTCTAGGACAACACTTAGCTGTCTACATAATACTCAGAGTGCCTAACCTAAGAAAGAAACATTTATTTCATTTGTGGGAATATTCTGCCTGAAGATTTTATCACTGTCTTCCAGAAGAGCACTTAATGACAATGGGGTGATTTCTGGGTACGTTTGCATTCTGCAGGACCTCCCATGTGAAGCCAGAACACTGCAGCAAATCATGGAAGATTCAGAGGAACAGAAAGAGGACAAACAAGAGCAAGCCTGACTAGCCCAGGGGCTATAGCAATCCACTGTGGGGGGGAAGGAGGGCCACAGGCTCCCAACCCCTGTGCTGCAATCCAAATGGTGCGACACAATGTCTAATACTGAATGAAAGTACAATCCAAAGAACTGGGACAAGAATCCTAGTGCTGTGCTCTACCTAGTGCTAGTAAAGCACTGATGAACGCTCTTCGTGGTTTCATAACTCTTGCACACTATTGTGCAAAAATATGGATGCTGCCATTCCTCCTGCCATTGCTCAGCTTCAAGAGACAAGTAAGTGTAATACTTAACATTTCTCTTTGGTTCCTTATTATCACATGAAAAGAGCTAGATACCTACTCTACAATGGGCTGAATTATTTTCTAGAGGCATGCAAGTTAGGCAGAGTGGATGTCCCTGTCACCTTCAAAAGCACCATGTTTTTCCACTGGCAGCCCAACAAACACTTATTGGTTAGGTCCATTGGGCAAAGTACCAAAAGTTAAGAGAGAATTGACTCTGTTCAGACCCTATACAATTATAGCAAACCATTGTTCAATGACTTAGAACAGAATTATATTGTTCCCTCATGTCAGACCTGCTTTGTAGATGATCAAATCTCAGTTTTTCCCCAACACATATCTTGCAGCACATGTTTTTTGAAAAAGATCATGAGTGGCAGATTTGAGCAGCTTTTCCGAGCACTGAAATTCACCCTTCTCAGGAAATCATAATTGGAACTATGTGCCTTGCAGTACACAACAGACTGTACAGTTGTACTAGGGCCATAAACAGCAATAAATGTCATAGTGGTAAGCTTCTAGAGAAAGTGCTAGCAGGAAGAATAAAGACATTATTTGGCAAAAGAAGAAGTGTCAAACATGTGGCCTGCAGAACAATTTAATCCATCCTGTAAACTCCCATGATTTGAACATGTTTTGACATGCAGTGCTGGAACTGATGTGGGCTGGCAAGGCCACACTATACAGTACAGTGCCAAGTAGATGTACAAGTCTGAGTCCAGAAGCACTGTAACTACAGTGATGGACTAGCTCCTTTAGTGCTAGCTATAAGTGGTAAGTAATGGAAATTGAAAAAGTAACAGTAGATAAATTAATTTTTTAAATTTTATCTTTACAGTGTTTTTTTTCTGATATGACATGTCTAGAATATCATCTAGAGCCTTCCACTCATAAAATTAGTTCAACACTTCTAGACTAACGTAAAAATAAAGTTAAAATCTCCGGTTTTGGAGTTTGGGTGGGTTTATTGTTTTTATTTTTTAAACAGAAATACAGCTAAAGCTAGAAGTACCTTTTTATACCATCTGTAACAAGGGAAAATTCAATGTTAGATTTCTAAGCATGAAAGAAAATTATCCCTACAATGACCCCTATATATAAAATCTACCACCAGATGAAGAGAATCAAGTAAGCTGTGTCCCTAATCCTCCTCCATGACTAAGGAACATGCAAGTGCAACTGGGTAGAAAATAGTAGATTAGTACAACCTTAATCAAATTTGCTCTGAACCTGCACCAGGCATTAAAAACATGGTTCACTGCAACTGTATGAAAGAGTTGAATTAATTTCCAAGATTAAATTATTTAAAGTTCAGCATAGATGCTTAAATATAAATATATTATATTTAAATATATGCATACTTTTAACACAACTTAAGATATCTTACAGATGTTCCAAGACATCTGCACAGGTCTGACAAATGACAGAGGACCTAAAGGAGACTGAAGTCCTCTTGGGCAAGCAGCTGGAGCGAGGCAGGACAAGCCAGCACATACCTAATGGAGACACATGCTTATGGTAGGCAACCAGGTCAAGCACCTACACTCCAGCATCTGTGTGTACCCACATTGCCTAGGCTTCCACTACTGTCAGTGGATACCTAGTCTATACAGACAAAGAGAGGAAACCCCAAAAGCTACTGGGCCAACCAGCTGCTAGAGGTGGGGTTCAATTACACTGGCTGCTAGTGCCATTTGAAATACTCAAGAATATTGAACGTGCCTGCATGAATGGGATGTATGACACAGGACTGATGGGAGACTCTTACCCACACAGAGTAGAAGCAGCAGTCAGGCAGAATATCTCACAGCACATTTAAAATAAGAGACGTCTGAGTTCAGGCCTCAAAATCCTGCCTTAGCCATCTACACTGAGGCAAACAAGATTGTGTTGCACAGTCTCAGTGACTGGATCATCTCAACTAGAATGGAGGTACAGACACTCAACTCGCAAGGAGACAATAAATGTATGTACTCAGTTTGGATCCTGTCCAGGATCTGAACCCTTTCAGTTGCAGTGGCCAGCATGCACAAGGTTCCACTCATTTTTGTCCATCGGGCTTCTTTCTGTGAGAGCTGGGAAGGAACCAAGCAGCAGCAGTGGCAGTTTGCTTCTTTTACACATCACATCCTTCATTTTGATAGTATACCAACTATAGAACTGCATGCGACTGGAGTGGTGTCACACAGTCACAGTCTAGGACATGGCTTGTAACTTGCATTCCATTTATCCGTCTAAGGTAATTTTGTAGAGTTATCCATCAATATGAGTAACACTAATGGAGTGTTGTACCCAGGTACTTTATAAAGGTGGAGGGAGTTAAATACAAATTGTCTTAATTGGATAAACGTATCCTTTTTCTGAGTCTTACTGCTTTTAAATTACTGGCAGTGATTTCACATCAGACTGAGTATTATTTTCTTGTGCAGTTTCCCATGGGAAGGGAAAATAAATATGATGATGAAAGAACAGTTAAAGAGATGGTATTCTACATTTTCTTTGTACCACATGGGTAATGGAAAACAGCTGGCAGTGAGCTGCCACACAGTGAGACTGTCTGACTGAAACAGTATCCTTCCAAGAAGGGAGCAAGTCAGCCCCATGAATAACTCTTAAGACAGAAAGGTTCAAAAAAGCTTCAGAGCCAGCTCTGTGCACACAGTTATCCTGACTTATCTTTATGCAGTGATCATGGTATGAACATGCAATAGGCAAGTGAAGGGAATTAAAACCACATAACCAAGGATGTCTTGTGGATATTATTGTAGATAACTAACGTTTGGCAAAGACAGAATTCGCCTTGTTAGAAATTTAATGTTTGTCACTTATACTTTGCCAGTCTAATATAATCTCTTTTTTGAAATGGTTTGATCTGCCTTGAAAATACAAAAGCTGTTAATATTTAATAATAGAAAGCGCAAATCTTTATGCAATATAAAAACTACTCACTTCAAAAGTATGCGACTGAAGTTAAGCTCTTACATGCAGCGCCAGCTCAAAGCTTCTCAAGAGCATAAGCAAAATTAATTTTGTCACACACAAAATAGCTATTTATTGCGGTGGAAAAACGAGTCCCTTGCACCCACCTTTCCTGGGCAGATACAGCCCTCCGCTGTCCCGAGAGCGCTGTGATCCTGCCTACCAGGGGAAGGGAATGCAAAGGGACTGGCAGTCTGCAGTCACACTTCTCTGCTGTTTTCTCTCAGAATGCTTGAACTGGTTTCTAGTATTTGAACTCTCTACCAAGAAAGGAAGGGAAAAGGCAGTACCCCTGTGTCTGGTATATAATTCATTCAGCCTCAACACCTAAAACACTTGAGGGGGCAAATGCATGAGGGAACTGCTATACTAGCAGTAAGATAGCAAAGGCTGTGCAAAGAATTGACCGGTGTAAACCGTCCTAAGATACACACAGAACCCAGGGGGCCATGACATTGTCCCATCAAACACAGGCCAAAACTGCCCACATCTAAAGACAGTACTGCTTGAATTGAAGTGATATGACTGTCGCGAGTGCTAAATCTCCACAGCTCCGATGGACTGCAGTGCTCCATCTCTCCAAGTATCAGGCCAGCTGCACAGGAACATGAAGCTAGACTTAGTTGCCTGATTTAAAAAGCAAGTTTGCAAGTATTGGCCTAATATACTGCACTTTCTAAGGGGAACTTAATATAGTTAATTTAAAAGTTCAACATCTGTGAAATCTGGAGCTAACCAGATGTTATTAAAGTAGCATAGATAACTCTAAAGCAAACTATTCTCTGTGCTGTTTTTCTATTACAGAAGTCTTTTGTTACTAATTCAGATCTGCTATGTCATTATAGGAAGCCATTATTACTGCTCAGCTCTTAGTATCACAACAGCTGATATGACAGTGGGAGAAGAACTGAACAATAGCACACGAGAGCAGTCATTAACCTTAATACAAAATGTATGACGTAGTTGTATTGAGTACTGCTATTCTGTGATAGTCTATTATGAATACTCATCAGTGGTATCGATAATATCTATTGCTATGTTATTTACTCATACATGTAATATTCTTATGTAGTATAGAGGTCTCAGAACATTTTACTATAGCAAAAAAAAAAAAAAAAAACCACCACCAAAACAAAAAACACACCTCATCCTATAGTTCTACTGCTTGGCTCAAGCTACCAAAGACAGATGTTAAACAGTTGTGACTCAAAACCAATGAACTTTTCCCAGCATGAAATATGTACGCTTCAAACGACATAAGTGCCATATTCTCCTTATTAATGATGTATAAGAAAAATGTTCATCAAAAGTTTCTTTCCTGGTGGCCTCACAAGCAAAATTATCCATTAAAGAAGATCCAGGAAAGGATTGTACTTAATTTGATGACGAAATGTCCTAGGAGTAGCACCGTTTGGGACACCTTCTCATTTCAGCACAATTCAACCCTAAAAATTGGCTAGTCTACAGATGAGCTACTAATTCATTTTCAATTTTCTCTTCTGACCCTGTCTTCTCAAAAAAAAAACCTTTTTCAAAAAAAACCTACCAAACAAAAAAACAACAAAATTTGCTACAGTCAACAGAAAAATAAACAAGTCAGTTGATCAAAATGGATCACATTTGAAGATCTAATTCATGGTTTTGAACTTTGAATACAAGACAGGAAAGTAATTTCCATATTACTCTGCTCTAAGTTAGCTGTACCATCTTTTAGCCATGTAAATTTTCATCTCCAATGTAAATATTCCGGTCTTGTCTTACTTGGAAAAGTAAAGTTACTGATAGATGATGTCTCCTCACAGACTAAGTAGGAATACTGGGGTATTGACAAAAATGAAATTACATGTGATCTCCGCCCACCTCACCCCCCCGCCTTTTTTTTTAACAAAGATAAATGTAGCTTTTTTCAGTAATTGTTGTAGTAACTTACATTTATAGCTGATGGATTGAGGACAAGTTTGCATCCAAACCAAATTAAACATGTTGTTGTAACAGCAAATGTAGACACAAACAGAATCTGAAAATTGGGTATCTGAAAAACAGTTTCAGAATGGGTTTCTCTCTCATTTCAACCACAGGGGAAAAAGAGACAATTGTCAATAAAATCTTATACTTACCACATTAATTTTATTCCTTGCTATAGCAAAGCTCACAACTGCTGAAGGAATACACTGGGAAAATTAAAAGAGAAGACTAGTGGGATAGTCTGCACAAAGAATTTTATATATATTTCTATACATGTAGTTTATTTGGTCTGAAATTATATTTCAGTTCACTTAGACAAACAAAAGATCAGAAACTGAGGAAAGTCTGTCACTCTTGTCTGACCTCCTTAATTACAATTGGTATCTGAGGATTACAAGAGGTTTAAATATGCCTTCCATATCCCTGTTTTGACTAGCTACCCAGCACAATGTGATGAGTAAAGGAAAGAGTCTTTCGTGAGGCATTTCATGCCTTTGTTAGTTTAAATTAACTCTAGAAGGCCTGAGATCCTTGAGCAGGAAAAAAAAACACTGCTACTCCCAAACTGGGCCTCCACATTCTTTTAAACAAAGTCATGGTTGTGTAAGCTAAAATTTGGCCAGTCTCAATACAGTTCTGAAGAACTTTGTAAAAACTGATCTGTTAAGTCAAATTACACTTTTAAGAATTATGCCTGGGTTCTCCACTACATTTACTAGGAACTGTGTTTCTATACTTAAGGGCAGAGCTAAATGGAAAAATCATGCATAAGTGAAAAGTTTCACAAACTAATTTCTCTATCCCATAGCTTTCCCCACCACAATAGATATGGTCCCAGTACGGATCCAACACTATTTTACACAAATGCTAATATCACAACATACTAATAAGCAAAATACAAATATACTCAACTAAAATAATTTAAAATATTGCCATGTTAAATAATGAATCATGTAACAAATGCTGCATTTCTTTACTAATTATCTTTTCACACATCTGAGCACTGATGGCTTAACAATGGCTTAACTACTAGTCAAAAAAGTCTAGAGAGCAATTTAGCTCGTGCTAAACTAGACACTTAGTGATCAGTTGCCAATACAACTCTCCAGGCTCTTCCAACTATATTGACTCCATTATCTGTGGTAGGAGCTGTAACACTTTCCTCCTGCACAGACACCCAAATGCACACATCGTCACCCACAGCAAGCCATTCAAACCCAATGTGATAACCTTCTGCACCTACCAGACCTTTGGAAACTCTCAAAAAAACAAAGTTCAAAGCGACAAGGTTTGGGGCAGAAGAAGAGGAATCTCAGTAACTAACACTAATGTTGCAGAGAATAACACATCAGTTAAGATATTAACTTCAAAAACTACTTCAGCTTTATTCTAACACTTCTAGCAGAAACATAAGCAACAACTCGTTCACAGAGGAACTCTGGGGACTTGCTTGTTTAAAGTAAAGCATTAGTCTTGCACCTAACTTAAAACAAACCTGCAAGTCAAGTGCAAAAACAATGACAGAACAAGAATCTTGTCAAGAACAAAGCAAGTACATCAGACTCATCTTACGCACACAGATCTAAAGTGTAGATTAAGCATATATTATACATTAAAACAAATATGAATTCCTAAAAATATAGTAAAAAATACCAGACTTTGGAAAACATCAGACATATTTAATGCATATTTTACTATTAAAATAATAATATTCAAGAGGACATTTTTGTCTGCTTCAGTACTTGGATATTATAGGAAATTACACTGAAAAAGTAATACTTTAAAATACAATCTGAAATACATTCTAATAGCATTTAGGCAGGATGCCAAATACATAACAATGCAAATTTTCTTAAAATCAAGCACAGAAAAACTGTTCATCCGGATAACTACTGCATGCCAGTGGTGAGCTGGTTAACAAAAATGGTAGCACAAAGGAGTTGTCTTTATAAGACCTGGTAATCCCTTAATCATGGGATGAAAACCCATTTAATGAACTGTTAAATAGAATTAAATCTGCCATGAAGAAAGTTAGTAGTAAAAAGACAGTCAAAATAAAAAGACAATAAACCCACAAAAATTATTTACTACTGATTTTGCTGTCAAACAGCTACAGCAAATAATTAAGAACGCTTACTGAACCTGCTGCACAACGTAAATAATCCATTTCAGATGGAAAAATATTTCCCAGGTATAGTGAAAAGCCAGAAGTGATAAGGAGGCAAGTCTGCAAAGCAACAAGTAAGATAAATTAATATGAATAAAACTTTTTAAAAAAGCAACTAGTCAGAAATTGGTAATTCCTTTCAAGTTAAGCTACTGATAAACATTTAATAATACAGTCTTTGTGAGAATAATTTTGATGCAAAATATCAAAACATGCCAAGTTCTGAAGAAGATGTTTTGCTGGTTACTGAGACTTAATATGAACAATATAATCATGTTTGAATGAAGCATTATGCCCTGATTTGGCAAATACCTAATAAAATGCTCAAAAGCTAATTGCAGTGTTCAATGGTAAAAACATTTCAGAAACCTCAACTAAGCCTCTACTTTGCATTTTCTGCTTGGCTCCACCAACATGCATTATGCATATGGGCGACTACCAACTAGGACGCAGTAACAAAAATAATATTAGGAAACACTGTTGAAGACTCTTCCATCTATATTCCAGCCTTCCCTCCAAACTCTCTTCCTGCTTTGGTCCAGTGGTGCACTCATAAATGTTCAACACCTCCTGATCCCTTTCTAACTATTCCATTTATTTCATAATTATCAGCGTTACACTCTCAGCAATAAATGATCAGTGTATTCGACTAACATTTTTTTAGTTTTGCTTGTTGCTTCTTTGAGAAGGCATTTCTTTGAAGGAGCTGGGAACGATGAGAGACAGAATGGGTCTTTTGTTTTATTTGGGCATTTTTTTCATGTTACAAAATTACCAGGGTCTTTAAAAAGTCCTTGTCAAAAAATGACAGAAAATAAGGATAGCCTATGTGTGTATATAAGCACACACACAGAGAATTATGGCAGACTGGAAGAATGGTATTTATAGGATGCAACTTGAAACTGTGCTTGAAGCATACAAGAACAGTGCATACTAACAGCCACGTTGATGTCACTCTACGGTTTGCAACAGCTCCCTGTTCACTATGACTTCTGTTGCTCAGCATACAGACTTTCCTTTCTAGACACTGTCTTTCAGAAGAGTTGAGAGAGATTAACTACCATAATACTTGGGATGAAAATCTAGTTGGAATTTATTAGTTGGTAGTTTATATAACATAGTTTATTACATTTATCCGTAAAATTCATGCTTCTTGATAATATGATTTCAGTAAATTATCATTAAACATTAGTATCTCCAATCATTCACAACAACTCAGTAAAAAAGAAAAATCTACTTAAAGACGGTTGTCCTTTTTGACAATTAAGTTTCAGAAAATTTAATGCAAAGAAAGCCAGCTGTTCTTCTGCTCTCTTTTTATGTAACAGTACATCTGAAAGGAAATTCAACTTCAACAGACTGTCAGAAAGGAAAAAATATTCAGCTGTTTCCATGAAAATAAGGCAATACTTTTATTCACTGTGCAAAACCAAGTAATTACCATATTACAGTGAAAGATTTTTAGCTCTTAATAAAAATTACTCTTCAAAACTCACAAGCTGACAGAAAAAAGATCAAATTCTAATTGCTATAATGAGCTTTAATTAACTTGGCTCAGAACATGAAGAAGCATATGATGTAGATGCAAAATTATGATTCTAGCAGTGGTGTGACACAAAAATCAAAATCACTGTGACATTCCTGTAAGAAGCAGAAGTATATACCTCACTACATGAGGATTCTACCACATAACTACATGACTTTGAGCCCTGAAAGATGAATGTGGCAATTAAATATCACATATATTTTTAATGCCAAAATGCTATCATGGCAAGTAAAGTACTTTGAACAGTTAAAAAATATGTTAAAATAATGAATATGATCAGGATACTTTACATCCTTTACCAAAGGGCACTGCTTATACATTCATATGGGTTGATATTTACCACTGTTGCATTTATTCTCTGTTTATGCTATATGATTAATATTACAGATGAAAATCAGCCTTCATATAGCATCTTTGATTAGGGCTGAATTATCCAAAGAATATCATTAGTCAATTGAATTTTACATTCTAAATTTGGTAAATATCTCCCTTTCTGTACAAGTATTTATATTCAATAATACCAGTGATGAATTTGTGAGTCCCCAGATGCTGTGAAACAGAACAGTTTACCGGGCACTGAGACCTCACCTACATTTTTAAATTTTGTATCATTTAAAGTACTTACTCCCATCAGCAAAGAAAAGATCCATGTTCTGTAACTAAAGCAAGGATGCAGCCTCTTTGATAGCTGAAGGTCACTGGATTTGATATCTGGTATGTAATTTCCATTCTCTTGTTTTCCCCGCTCCAAAGTTGGCATCCTGTCATAGCTAAATTCCTCTCTGTAACCTTCTTCCCTGGTCATAACACTTCACAAAGGCAATTAAATAATTATAATGTAAATGCAAATGATGAAGACCAAAAATATAATTAGTTCCTTCACATGCTCAGATCAGTTCTCACCTAGGTCTTTGTCTATTTAAGATGAAATAAATAAAAGCAATATTTAGTAATGAGCTGCATTTACATTTCAAAATATGTAAGCATTCGAACAACTTGCACACAGTAACTAAATTACATCCTACCACCACAGTTCATAATAATACAGTATAAATATCAACAAAATTAAAGTTTGTGTATCTATAATACCTCAATAGACTTTTATTTCAAGATCGAAGAACCATTTTCGGAGGTGTTTAGTTCGAGGGTAACTCTATAACCAAAGCTTTTTTCTTTTTTTTTCTTTTTTTGTTTTTTAACTCTAGGACATGAAAGGTATTTAACATGTTTAGGTATTAACTTCAGTTTGATTTTAGCACTTCTTATCAGGTATCTAAAATGACAGACTTCACTATGAGTCCAATAAACTCATATACTCACAGTAACTCAGCTACAGCAATTTCTAATTTACCCAGTGTCAACCATTTTTCTTGTTCACTTAGCCCTTTCTTCCTCATCTCACTGCTTGCCAATCTGTTCAAATACCTTGAGGAGTATCTTATAATTAAATTACTACAGATATTTCAACAGTTAAAAACCTTCATGCTTACCTTCAACTGAAAAGTTAACTGTCAGTTTAAAAGAGTCTTGTGCACAAAGCTGCCTGTACACTTTGTGATATTCTCACCGTTCAGTGAGTCATGCCGTCTTTGAAAAGTTCTCCTTTACACTTTGGCTTTCAACAACATCTATTCAGATATGGAACAAAAGCACAGCAAAAACTTCAGTTAAGCCAGGGAACAGGAAAATGCCTTCTGAATTTTAATTAACAGAACACACTAGAAAATGACTGTACTACATTCTCATAGGGCCGCTTCCAAATCAGACCAACAAATTAAAAAAGTTTTGAGTCTCTTTTTTTAGTTGAGTACTACCCCTTACTTGGCACCTTAAATAAAACCTTCCTAATAGTTTACCAGTTTTAGTTCTTATAATAGCCAGTGATAACAATATTCAACAATCTATTTCTTGTTTCAAAAGATCAAAAGCTACTTACAAAGCAATATTTTCCTAGAATAAACTACAGATAAAAATTCAAGTATTCAAGTATCCCAAGTTGGGAAGTTAGAAAGTTAGAGGTTAGAAATCTATGAAGAATACTATCTTCACTGTAGAACTCTTCTCTATCTTTTTCTACTAACCCTAGTTTTCTAGAGTGTTCAGACAAACCCTGCACACTTCAACAGTGCTGACATTCATACTTACAGAACACCATGATGACTAAGCAACATATTTTACATCTAGCAGACAGCAGTGACATGCAATGGGCAGCACACATTGGATCCAGTCCTCCTGCTTATTAGGCACTGGAAAAAAAAAAAAAGAATGCTTTTATCTTGAAGATGTTGGCACCTTGACAGCTACAGCAATGACAGGGTCTTTTGTATAAACTTTAAACACTGTTGTAACCAAGGCACAATTAAATCTTCAGTACTCTGAAGGGCACCACCTTTAAAGTATGCTAGAAAAACTTTAGAACAGCACTACTTCTCAATTTGTATAGACTGTAGGTTTTGCTCTTCTCATAATGTTAGCCAATACTAAAAGAATATTAAAATGTTATAGTCTTTTTAATAGACTGAAACATGGAAATTAATACACTATACACAGCTCTAGATGCAGCTGTAGACTGTGTTAGAAAACAGGGAAGAAAGAGACTGTGTAGCCAAGCAAAACTGCCTTAAGTAATTAAGCCGCTCTGTTCAAGGAAGAAACACTATCCAAATACTTCCATTATCTGTAACTTTTCAAAGACTACAGTTTAATGGAAAATGAGTAATACTTACTTCACATCTTTTTCAATGAATGCTAGGTACTGGTTTGCTCTAACATAAATTACCATAGATAGAAAACGTGATCATATTTTATCCCTTTTGACCAACTTAGGAGATCAACTTACGCTTTACACAAAATCGGTGAGATATTCAGGTATTTATTTGATCTAATCTCTTTGCATAGATACAGAGTCCTGCACCACTGAACAGAGCAGGGCTCAAACCCTAGAAATTTCTTTTCACAATTCCAAGTGTTTCAGCCACTATTGTACCTGAGGGCCCCCTCTCTCAACTGTGGCACTACAGTGTTTTCTCTGGTTCTGATGAAATTCCTTCTGTCCCCTTTCCTGTGCACTTCCCAATGTATTTGCCGTTTTCCTTTTCGCACAGAGGTTCACCACGCAACTACAGCACCCTCTGTATTTGGCATCAGTGTTAACAAAAAACCCTTAAACTTCACAGTTCAGTTTCTGCTCTAAAAATTTGCTGGGGCCCTTATTTTAGGTTCCCTTAATTTCATGTTCCTGACTCCATAAAAGCCCTGTGTCATTTTTGTGTATACATGACCACAAGGTGAGATCTGGTAGCCAGAGCCCAAATCATAGGCCAAAACCTTATAATGCTCAGTAAGGTACGCAGGTGCTGTACAAAGAGACTCCTCCTAATCCTAAAGGGTGCATAGCAAGGACACAAGGACTGCAGGAAATCTAACAATGCCAAGAGAACATTACTGGCTTCTGAAAAGAATTTACAAATTTTGTATTTTTATTCTAAGTTAGGCCAAAAGATTCTCAAGGGTTGACAATCCAGTCAAATAAAATCGTCCAAGGCTATGAAGAACTACTTACTTCCATGACTGAAATGACCACGGAACAAGTTCAGACTGCCTGACGCAGCTATAGCAGATACTAGGTCATTTACCAGGGCTGTGCCATGCGAACATCCGCCGCAGCAACCACAAAAGACGAAAAAACAGATTGACAACTATAACTGGTCTGCCAAGGGACAATATGATAAAAAGGTACATAAACTTGTCATAGTCCTACTTTTGTATCAGTAACTGATAAAAAAGCATTCTGTCCTGGAACAGTTTCCCTAGCACCGAACCTAACACCAGGCTCATGCCTGTGTTCCCAAACCTAAACACAAAAGCAACACAGCACCTGAAGCTCTGGTGAAATTTGTTTTTACTACGATGACCATCCTTTCCTTTTTCTGATGAGTTTTTATTAGCTATGCTACCTATGCATTCTTTCACACGATATTTAATTACACCATTTTAGATCATTACCTGTATTCTTTGTTCAATATTTTCAGCACTTTTAAAACCAGCTCTTTGAAGTATTTTGTTTCTCTGGAGCTCATTTCTCAACCCTTGTTTCTCAGCTTGTGTCTTGGGGCATGTACTGAACCAAGAGCAAAATGTAGGCCAAACAGCTTCAAAGGGATGTCTTGCTCCCCTAGTATAAGATAAACTTCTTTGGATTTAGTCCTTCGTGTGAATCATCCTCGTAAAAGTTTAAACGGGTTTGATCAGTATATACACAATCCGTTGTATGTTATTAATATACAAAGTACTTCTAATTTCATGAATGTCATAAACACATCATGTTAGCATGTTAAAGGACATCCAGACTGAATACTGGTCTTTTCTGTCTTGGCGATTTTCTTGCAATAAGATTCCCGAGAAGTGCAGCCTGGGAAGGGTGTTATAAACTGCAGGATCTTCAGACAGGAATTTACGCAAAATTTCTTCACCTGCCACTGAGTGCGGACACTTATGTTTCTCCTCCCAGCAGCATCACCTCGGTTACTTCACAGAAAGACAGTGGAACCTGTGTGTCACTACTGGCAACCAAAATGTCTTCTGGTCTAAGAACAGTATAGGACTCTAAAAGCGTTAAACAATCTGCAGTGCACTCCTAGCCCCTCTTTGCCTGAATAATGCTGAGCAAACTATATGAGAAGAACATAAAAGGTTGCCAAAGACAACTGCTAGTTTAGTCTTAGAATCTAATTACAGACTGCACTGCCTTTCTGCAACCAACAGCCATAAAGTAGTTTCCCATAAAAGTATACACTGCTCTGCCCAGCTTCCAGACACCGTCTGCTGTAACAGCCTTTTACTGCAGTTCCCATTGAAATTACTGGGATGCTGACCTCATCAACTCCAAAACTACGCTTTGTGAAACACTATTTGAAAAACAAAACTTAAAGGGGGCTTATATACGAGACATAAAGTGCATTGCATGAAAGGAACTGGTAAAAATATCAACGATGGAAAGGATAAGCAACAGAAATTTTATTTCCTCTAAAGCCACAGCAGCTCCTGCATTCATGATATTAAGACAATTTTTTTTTCCTGTTAACCAAGTTTATAACGTTCTAGAGCTTATTCTATCATTTTGAAACTGGCTCTTCCTGAGATACGCCATCTGCACGTGCATACCTTCCCACGGACTCCATTTTACCACATCGGACAGACCCCATCTCCGACTCACCCCCAGTGCCACACAAGCGCACCGAGAGCCCTCAGCCCCCGTGAGATGGCAGCCCGCCTGAGGGTTCTGCCTGCTCAGCACTCCTCGCTTACAGAAACCCAGAAACCTGTCGTACAGCACGCCGGCAACGCCAGACAGCATCACCAGCACCCCACAGGTGATGGCGGCCCCTTCTCGCCAGCTGGCGCGCGCCCCCCTTCACAGAAAGCGAGAGCTAACCGGGGACGAGGGAAGTGAGCTGCGTCGTCGCGTGACGTCG
>NW_010560138.1:7607-8013 GCF_000687285.1 Phaethon lepturus | reverse complement strand
TGTCCCCTTGTGTCCCCACGACAGGGTGTTAAGGATTCACAAACCCACCTCCACCCAGGGCAAGTGCAGGGCCCAGCAAGCAAGAGCTGCGCGAACCACGCCGGGAATGGGGCATGGCCTGCCCCCTGTGCTGTCCCCAGCATGGAGACCCCAACCTGGACCAAACCCCCCAGGGGCTCAACCCCCACCCCAGGCACCCATTTGTGCTTACTTTCTGCCCTGGCCGGGAGGCAGGCAACTCCCATAGGCAGCCGGGCAGTTTGCCCTCCGGTGTGTGAATGCCCCATTCAGGGCTGTGCAAAACGCATTGGTTCTGGCACATTAGGGGACAGCTGGGATCCTTCCCGGGCAGGCTGGCTGCTGGGACAGGCAGGGTTCACACCTGCCTGTGGGCGGTCTGGCTCTC
>NW_010560138.1:7073-7593 GCF_000687285.1 Phaethon lepturus | reverse complement strand
TGTGGGCTGTCTGCCTCTGCCCGCCATGCCAGAGTGGGGGGCTCATCCTCAATGGAGAGGGGAGGAAGGCTGGGGGTGGAAGCTGCAAGCATGCCGGCAGGGCTGGGCTACCCCCAGCAGCCCTGCAAGGGGCTGTGATGAGGAGGGGGCTGCGGGACAGCTGTGCAAGCCCCTGGGCTCCCCAGCACACGCAATGCATGGCAGGCGCTGCACCCATGGCTGAGCCGAGCTGCACAGAAGGGCAGCCGCAGGCCGCATCCCTCAAGGGCCCGGACCACAGTGCCATCGCAGCAGCAGACAGGACCGAGGGAGCCCCTTTCCAGCTGTCCCAGGCCCAGGTCCTTCCCCATATTGCCTGCCAGACCCACTCCCCTCGGGCCGGTTCGGGGCAGGCTGTGCCAGAGAGCCAGCTTCCAGGCTGGGGGGCTGCGAGTGCAGCTGGGAGCTGGAGGAGGAAACAAGATCCTGGAGCTAACGGCCGGCAAAGCCCGGCCCTAGATGAAACCCTAGCCCCAAGGAG
>NW_010560138.1:6442-6803 GCF_000687285.1 Phaethon lepturus | reverse complement strand
GGGGCGAGACAGCTGCAGCTCCCCCTGCCCACGCTGCCGGCAGAGCCGGGCACTGCGCGGCAAGGGGGGAGCAACGCAGGCACTGGAGAGCAAGGTCTGGGGCTGGAGCCCCCCAGCCCGTGCTCCCAGGGGTGCTGGGGCTGCAGGGAGACAGCACAGAGCACGTAACTCACTTTCATCTGGTGTCCCAGGGCTGGCCCAGGCAGGGGGGGGCTGTGGGGGGTCCCCAACGTGCAGGGCCTGGCCCCAGAGTGCTTTCCCAGCCTGGGAGCCCGCAGCAGTTGGGGGATCGGTTTCAGGGTGATGCTGGTAGCGGAGTTCACGGTGGCTTAGCGCAACAGCGGCTAATGGGGAACAGATG
>NW_010560138.1:5478-5739 GCF_000687285.1 Phaethon lepturus | reverse complement strand
CAGCCCAGGCACTGCCTGCCCTGGAGAGACTCTGGCTCCCGCTGCCCTGCAACGTCAGGCAGGTCTCAGCGACAACCAAAGGCTCAGTGCCAAAATGGAGCCCGGAGAGAGGGACACCCTGCCCTGGCGCTGCAGCTCAGGGCCCTGCCTGCCCACCACTCACAACCGGGCAAAGCAGAGAACCTGCAGGAACCCGGACCCGCTCCCACAAGAGCGGAGGTGCCCTCAGCATCGCCCTTCCCTGCCCCCCCTCAAGTCCGC
>NW_010560138.1:1228-5415 GCF_000687285.1 Phaethon lepturus | reverse complement strand
CGTCGGAGGAGCAGGAGCTGGCGGTGTCCTCGCAGGAAGGCGAGTACTGCTCGAAGGGCATGGAGAGGTCCAGGTACTACAGGGAGAGATGGTGCCATCGGTGCTGGTGCCATCAGTGCCAGCACTGCCTGCCCCACCACCGGCCAGACCCCCCCCCACCACTCACCTCCTCCGAAACCGCGGCCAGGATCTTGTCCAGCCCCTCCACAAGTTGCTTGAAGGTGGGGCGCTGCGAGGGCACGGCGTGCCAGCACTCGCGCATCAGCATGTACCTGGTGCGGTTAAGAGAGAATTATCGGGGTCTCGCTGTGCCCCCTGCCCACCCCACCTGGCTGGTACTCACAGCTCATGGGTGCAGTTGGATGGCCGGTCCATGCGGTGACCCTCCTTCAGCAGCTTGAAGAGCTCCTCAACAGGGATGCCGGGGTAGGGAGAGCCCCCCAGTGTGAAGATCTCCCACATCAGGATCCCAAAGGACCACCTGGGATCATGCACGGCAAAGAAGGGGTCAGCCATGTCCTAGGACCCTCACCCCACCACACCCTGCAGTGCCATGGGAGAAGGTGGCATCACCCCTGGGGAAGATGTGCCCTGTTGCTGCTGTCCCGTGGCCATACCCCCATCCTACTCATGGAGACTCTCCACTTTGTGCCTAATGCCATGGCGCTGCCTCATCCCACACCCGACAGCATCCTCCACCTGCAGCCCGGGACTCACACATCGCTCTGGTGGGTGTAGACACGGTCAAACAGGGCCTCAGGTGCCATCCACTTCACTGGCAGACGACCCTATAGGAGAAAACCCCCTGCTCAGTCCTGGTCGAGGGTCCCTGTTTGTCTGTGCGTGTGTCCCAGACCCCCCTCCCCACTCACGTTGCTGGTTTTCTTGTAGTAGTCAATGTCATGGACATCCCTGGCCAAGCCAAAGTCCGCGATCTTCATCACGCTCTCTGCTGTGACCAGCACGTTGCGGGCAGCCAGGTCACGGTGGATGCACTGCCGGGGGGGAGCATCGCCCGCAGGGGGTGTGAGATAGTGGCTCCAGCTCTGTGTGTCCCCTCCCCACACCCAGAGCCACCACTCCCCTCCCACGTGTCCCCCAGCACTGCTGGCCCCCTCGGCACCTCTGTGGCGGTGGGGTCACTCCACCACTGGTCTGGCTGCGGCGTGGGGACACCCAGGAGGTGGATCAGGCTTTAAACCCAGCATTTTTGGGGAGATACTGCCCTGAGCTTTGCTGGATGTGGCCAAGAGATTATGCACAGCCTGGGGGAAGGGGCTGGGTTCCCTCTCCCCACTTAGAGAGGGGACAGTGGGGCAACACAGCTCCTCCAGCACCACCTCACTCCCCACCAGGCTGTCCCGAGCGCCAGCAGCCCGTGCGGGCTGTGCCAGCCCTACCCGTTTGGACTCCAGGTACTCCATGCCACGGGCCACCTGGTAGACACAGGAGACCAGGTCCTTGAAAGACAGCTGCTCCTCGGGCATCGCCGTGACGTCAAAAGCGTAATCGGGTGTCGGGGGGCGGCGGGCACGGAGGTACTCGCGCAGGTTGCCCTTCGCAGCAAACTCCACGATCACGTACAGCGGCCCTGGGAAGTGTGTCCACTCTGCTCAGCCCCTGCCCTGTCCCACCCCAGCGTCCCACCTGCCACTGTCCCCAACAGTGCCATCCCCTGCTCCTCCTGATGCCCTGCCCCAGCCCTGCCTGCGCAGCCCCCTCACCGTCCTGTGTGCAGACTCCCAGGAGGTTGATGATGTTCTTGTGCTTGTCCATGAGCTTCATCATCTCCATCTCAGATATGAGGTCAGCCAGATCCTTGTCCGTGGCGTTGTCTGCAGAAGGAGGGCCAGGTCACCGTGCCAGCTGGGGTGGCACCGCAGCCTGGCACTGATGCCACTTCTGTGCCTGGGACACTGGCAGGGGAACTGCTACCTTTCAACATTTTCACAGCCACGGTGACGGCTCTGTCTGGCCTGTCTCTGTCGATGCCGTAAGCTTCTGCCCGCACCACCTGGCCAAAGCAGCCTTCCCCCAGGGGCTTGCCCAGCACCAGCCTGGCAGGGACGGGCAGAACCGTGAGGGACCGCAGGGAAGGCCCCACTCCCCACAACCACGCAGCCAGACCCTGAGGGGCAGAGGTGATGTAGCTGCCCCTCTCTGGTCTGAGCCGAGTCTCAGCACTCTGAGGCACAGTGGTGCTGAGGTGTCTGGTGGTGTCTGGAGACCTCCCCATCCCATGTGCTGCCGTCTCCAGGGTGGCTGCGGAAAGCAGCCCCCAGACCCAGATGAGCCCCATGCTGCCTGGCACCGTACTTGTCCCGGGGGAACTCCCACTTGGCATCGAGGGGCAGGTCCAGCTCCACGACCCCAGCCAGCATTGGGGCACAGCTGGAGGAGAGACGAGTGACGCGCATCAGGGATGTGCTGGACTTCCCAGAGGAGCTGGAGTCCAGGGAGAACTGCAGAGAGAGACCAAGGGACCTCAGCCAACCTGCCCCGTGCTCAGGGGCCAAACAGAGACCCAGCAGTGCTGCACAGAGACCCTCACTCAGAGCAATGGGATGAGGGAGCAGCAGCAGGCAGTGAGGAGGGCAGCCCCAAGGCTGGCAGCAGGGTAAGGTGTGATGGGCACAGGTGGCACCTGCGGAGCCAGTCAGTCGCCAGGGTCCCCCTGCACCCCCAGGGCTCCAGCTTGGCACCCACCTGTCGGATGAGTGGGAATTTGGAGAGCTTGTGGACCGCCATAGGCTCCAGGGGCTGCTTGCTCGACTGAGTCTGCATCCGGCACAACACCACGATGATGGCAGCCATGGCCACAGCCAGCGAGCCCGAGGTGTAGATGATGATGTCCGTGTACTTGGCCTCAGGGGCTTCGGCTTCCCGCACCAGCTCCTCTTCTGGAGAGAGTGAATGAGTCAGCCTGAGCCATGGTCCCTGCGTGCCAGGGGCCCCAGCTCCCACCCCAGCACCGCCATCCCCACCTGGCAGCACGGTGAGCCAGGCAGACTGGTACGAGAGGCCGATGGAGTTCCCTGCCAGGCAGGTGTACTCGCCAGCATCCTCCATGGAGACATTGCGCAGGTACAGCACCTCCACCTCGGAGCTGTTGATGTCTGCAGTCTGCCAGGGAGAGGGATGGATGGCCAAGCATCCTTCCTCCTCCTCTGTGCACCCCCCGTCACCACTTTGGGGTGGGCGTCTGGGCCCCAGACGCTTCCAGCCCCTGTTACCTTGAGCACTTGCACGTAGGGGACCCCGTCGGGACCATAGCTGCTGCCGTTCACTTCGATGTGCTTCAACCACTGGATGTGGGGCTGGGCATCACTGTAGACCTTGCAGAAGAACTCCACATCGCTGCCCACCAGGGCCGTGGTGTTGGCAGGCAGCCCAGCCTGCAAGATGGGCCTGTGCGGGGACCTCTCTGCACAGAGGAGAGCAGAGCGGTGTCACTGACACGGTGTCCCAGAACAGGGGCTCCTTTCTGCCTCCCTTTGCCCGCTGTGAACACATGGAGAGCCCTTCCTCTGCCCTACAGCAGACCAGTGCAAACCCAAACCTGGTCTCCATCCCCATGTCCCTTGGGTGCGAGGGACACGTGGGCTGCACCAGTGGAGAGGGCACAAGCAGAGCCTCTTCTGCCCCCTTCCCCATGACCCCGACCCCTCTGCCACACGCAGGAGGAGTGGGGAGCCCGGACCATGCTGAGGAGCCCTCACCCAGCACATCCAGGAGGTAGCTATAGCGGATGCTGCCAAAACTGTTCTCCACCAGGCAGGTGTAGTTGCCGCGGTCGGAGGGCACCACGCTCTCCATCACCAGGCTCCAGTGCTGGTGCCGGAGCTGCAGAACAGGGAGGCAAGGCGGCGAGGTGTGATGGGGGAACAGACCCCGGGAGGGGAGGCTGTTGCAGGGGGTCCTGGACCTTACCCGGATGCCCCCGATGCGGTGCTCCCCCCGGAACTCACGCCCATTCTTCAACCAGCGGATGCTGGGGCTGGGGCTGCCTGAGGCTGGGCAGCGAAACTTCACCGTGTTCCCTGCGGGGACTGCATACAGCTTCTTGTCCATCCGGTGAGGGTGAGTCCAGTAAGGAGCTGCGGAGACATGGAATGTGCAGTGGGAGGGGGCCAAGGGGCAGCACAGAGGCTGCCAGAGCCGCTCCCAGCTGCTTGTGCTGTGAGCCG
>NW_010560138.1:694-1218 GCF_000687285.1 Phaethon lepturus | reverse complement strand
GCAGGAGGCAGCAGTGCCTGCCCCGAATGGCCTCGTCTGGGGGAAGGCAGGGCCCCGCGCCCCTGGGCCTGCCCCAGCTGCCCTCTCCTGCCCGGGGCGGCACTGACCTCTGTGCACGTAGACCGGCTCCTCATTTCGGTCTCCGTGGGGACCGTCCCCATCACTGTCTTCATCGTCATCACCCGATGCCAGTGAGTCTGCAAGGGAAGATGGGTTGAGAGGGACATCCTTGCCTGCAGGACTGGGGTTGAGCACGACGCCCCTGCCTGCAGGGCCAGCAGGCAGCGGCTGCCCCGGGGGGCAGCTGGGCACTTGCTGGGGCTCCTACCCACAACGGAGATGGTGAAGTTGCGCAGGATCTCCCCGGTCCCCCATGCCCGGCACACATAGAGCCCTGAGTCCTCGTAGGCGACCTCTGAGATCTCCAGCAGGCTCTGCTGGAGGTGGATACGGCCCCCTGGGATGAGCGGCTGGGACTCCTTGTACCAGACCACGCTGGCACCACTCTGGTTGGCGTCACAGTA
>NW_010560138.1:0-644 GCF_000687285.1 Phaethon lepturus | reverse complement strand
GCTTCAATGCGTTGCCCGGATCCAGCAGCAGATGTTCCTCTTCTGACTCCAGCAGCGGGCTCTCAAACAGCTCTGGAGAGACACTGTGAGTACCTGGCCCCATGCTCCCCACCACACCTCCACCCTGGTGCAGACAGCATGTGGTATGGCACAGCCCGGTGCCCGGCTCTGCTGTCCCAGAGGCAGACGAGGGCCGGACTCTGCCCTGGGGCACATGGATGCGGCTTCCCCAGCAGCGCGTCCCTGTCCAAGGCCACACATGCCACCATCCTTCTGCAGGGGCCACTCCCAGCGGCGCAGGGTGCCCGAGTCTGTCTTCCTTTACCGAACCCAGCACCGAATGAGGGCACCAAACCCTACCGGCCCCCCGCCGTCAGACCTCCGTGTGCCCCAGGCACAACCGGGACCCCCAGCCCTGGCTGGCCCCAGCGATGGCCGGCAGCAGGCGTGTGCACGTGGAGGGCAGAAACAACCCAACTGCCAGCTCAGCAATAGCCACCACAGCCCCACTGCCTGCACGCGGGGGCCCGGGGACATGCAGGTGTGCCCCCAGCCCTCTGTGTGGCTACCACAGGAGGGGATGTGGGGTAGCTGGGCCTAGGCTCCCCTGGGACATGTGCTTCTCCTGCGCCCGCCACCGAGAG
>NW_010560137.1:3584-9081 GCF_000687285.1 Phaethon lepturus | reverse complement strand
TGACCCAGCCGCGGCCGCTGCGGGAGCTGCGCAAAGCCGACTGGCCACGCGTGGGACCGCCCATCATCGACGCCCTGGGGGAGATCGGGGCCCGCTGTCCGTCGCCGCTGCAGCACAGCCTCTGGAAGAAAGAGGCTGTGGCCATCGTCTGGGCTAAAGTCCTGCTGCCGGCCCCCCCGGCCGCCTCGCTGGACCAGGGCTGGAGGGAGGATGGCTTTTTCTCCGTGGGCAGGATGATCCCTGACGTTAACCACACCGTCCTCTTCGAGCTGGTCAAAGCGCTCGGCGTGCCCCGGCTCTTCGTACAGCTGCTGCTGGCACTGCCCCAGGATGTCTGCCGGAGCCAGCTGGAGCACTTGGTGGAGTACGTCGCCAGTGAGACGTCCCCATCGGACACCAGGTTCTTCTTGGACGTGTGGTGGGAGGTGATGAAACACAAGGAGGGACAGGAAGACGCAACAGTCTCTGCATTCAGCGCTCTCATATGTCAGCATAGGTGTCAGTCCTCTCTGGACGATGGTCTCCAGCCCCCAAAGAGATTCAAGGGTGACCCTGGCTCTCTGAATGATGGCCCTGCTGCCACCAGCCTGCTCATGATCCTGGTAGAGGGGTTAAAGCAAACCTACAGGAGCATCGCCCTGCCCCACATGAGGTGCTATGCCTTGGCCAACCTGGTGGAGCTGCTGTCTGTGTTCACTGAGCTAGAGCTGGAGGGCAGCGCTCTCCCTGTCGCAGAGTACCTGGACAAGATCAGCTCTGTGGTCAGCCTCTGGACCAGTGACACTGAAAGCGAGTACCACCACAGCAGGCTGGATGAGAAGGTGAAGGAAGCGGAGAGAAGCATGAGCCTCTTGTCTGTGGCCAAGCTGTCTCGTGAGGAGCTCTTTGTTGGCTTGGACTTTCTCTGCAGGTTGTTGCATGCCTGGGGAGAGGAGCTGCAGGGCACCCTGAACAGCTCTGAGGAGCTCTGCTATGAGAGCTACCGTCTCCTGGACACTCTTACCAGCTTTGGGAATAACCTTGTTTGCTTCTCAGAGACTGGAGATCTGGGTGAGGATGAGGCACACGTAGTGTTAGAGCTGACGCAGATCACCAAGGACTTTCTCAAGGAGATCAGCGCCAGCCTGAAGAGCAAGAATGCGGACACCAGCCTTGTGTCTTCAGTTGCCATGACAATCATTGAGCAAAAGCTGGACCGGCACATGGACATGTGCTCCATTTTTGCTTCTGAAAAAACCTGGGCCTTTTCAAAGGACTGGGTTGACTGCCTTATGAAAAGCAAAGCTCTCTTCCAGAAACCAGAGCTAGTTTTGAAATTGCTGGAGACACTGGTGAACTTTGCCATGTCCCGCCAAGACAAGGAGGGCCGAGAGCTGCAGTTGCAAGTGACCAAAGCCATCGTGGAGTGTTACACTGAGCTTTCATTAACCGACAAAAACAAAGTGATCTCGGGTGTCCTGGTGTCCTGGGGTGGACCAGGCCTGTCCTTGAAGTTGCGGGTTGTCATGGAGGGGTTCCAGGAGGATCTGAATGTGACTTTCAACCAGATCACAAAGAGTGTGTCTGATCAAGGCCTGACCAGGGCTGTGGCTTCTGTGGCCAGGCTCATGCTGCTGTATCCCGAGGCCACGGTGAAGCAGGTTTGTAATCTTGCTGTAGTCAACCTAGGAGCGCATCAGTTCCTTGCGCAAATCCTCTGCTCCTTCCCAGCGCTGAACTTCCTGGAGACCCACAATGATCCTGGTAAGCCACGCAGCCTGGTGGTGAGGTGTCTGGAGGAGGCAGTATGGGGGAGGCTTTCCACTGCAAGGGAAGAGGAGCAGTTCCTTGAGTACCTGGCCTTTCTCCTGCAGCCAAGCTCAGCTGCCCCGCTTGTGTCACCTGCAGAGGTGACAAAAGCCTTTGTCCTTCCCTATTTGAAGTCAGACTCTGCTCAAATTGAGCTGAGCCTGCAGATCCTCAGTAAGGTTTTGGGGATACAGTCTGGTTCAGAAGAACACTGGATCAAGTCCTGTCACCCGTTCCCACTTCTCCTCAGCCTCTGCAGGCTTCTAGATGGTTACACGAAGTACTGGCATCAGCCTAGGGACCAGCTCTTCCCTTCACTGGAGACCAAAGACCTGATACTGAACATCCTCTGCCAGCTCTGTGAGGTGGTAAGACCAGAAACTGCCCCCTCCCCTGAGCTGTGGGTCCAGTCGCTGGCATGGCTTCACAGGAAGGTGGCATCACTGGACTGGACCATTGGTCTCCGGCTGAAGAAGCTTTACGGAGACCACTTCAAGAATGAGGTCCCGGCGACACTGTTTGAGATCTGCACGCTTCCCGAGGACGAGTGGACGTCCCAGGTTTTGCCAGCTTATGGACCGGGCAGCGGGCTCCTGGCATGGATGGAGTGCTGCTGCGTGTCCACAGCACTCAGGGAGACGATGCTGATGCTCCTCACAGTCAACGTGGATAACCCTGAAGAAGTGAATCTTTTCAGCAAAGGGTTCTTAGTGGCTCTCATTCAGGTCCTCCCTTGGTGCAGCCACAGCGAATGGAAGAGGCTCACACACGTGGTCGAAAACCTGCTGCAGAGGCAAGTCTTGCACGTGCCGTACACACTGGAGTACGTGCAGTACATGCCCTTGCTCAACCTCCGGCCGTTTGCCTGCTACCTCCAGTTCTCCGTGCTCTTCCTGCGGGGCTTCCAGCTCCTCTGCAGCTCCAGCTGTTCCACCTGGCTGCCGGCAGAGGCTTGGCTCCACGTGGTCCAGCTGTACTGCAGCAGCCTGACAGACCTGCTGGGCTCCGTCAAGAGCGCTGCAGAACCCACCTCGCACCCCACCCAGGACAGGACCTCCACACAAGAGGTGTCCTTCATCTGCATCCAAATGTTCTGCCACCTGCTGCACGTCGCCGCCATGCTGCCAGACAATGGGTGCAGTGAGCCGCTGGTGGTGGTGGCACTGGAGCTCCTCTCACAGTACGAGATGTTCAGCAGCGCTGATACATCCCCCAGCAACACGCTGCGGAGAGCCAACGAGAGGCATTTCCTGGAGTCCATCATGGACAACGTCAGTGACCAGGCACTGCGTGGCACCCTCCTGCAGAAGCTCAGCAAGCTTGGAGCCCGCTCGGCCGGGGAGCCGGCTTGAGAAGCTGGAGAGAGCAACAGAGGAGAGCACGGACCCTGCCTCCGGGGACCCCTTACGTGGAAAGCTGTAAGATCTGTAATAAACCCTATCTATTTTTCTCTTTTGAACTTACTTCCCCCTTGCAGTGTTTCTTCCAACCTGTCTAAGCAGTGAAGGGGGCCATGTAAAGATGGGTAGCAGCAACCGCTGTCTATTTTTCCAGTGGGAATAGCTGTGGACACAGCTGTCCATGAGCCGAGCTGCCAGCCCCGTGGCTCCAGCCTGCTGGCGGTCTGGATTTATACAGAGAGCCCGGCAGCCTCTGGCATAAGGGAAATCATTCCCCTCCGGCTCCCCTGCTGCCAGTCCTTTCCTAGTCCTGGGTGGATTGCTGGGTTCGCCACGTGCTGCTGGAGGCCGGGAAGCGAGTCAGGCGAGTTCAAGACGGGCAGGAACCTTTGGAAATATGTGTGCGTTGCTCCTGCCCAGAGGTAGGTGCAGCAGTAACCCCGTGCATTAACATCCCCCACCCAGAAGTGAGCGGCACGTGGGAGATGTTCAGTGGTGTGACTCAGAAAGGAAATGTTTATTGGTCTCCTGATAGTAAAATAGAACAGTGTTAGTGCAAACTGAGATGCCTCGTTGGCTTTTTTTTTTTGTCCTTACGTAAGGCACAATACTTGCAATGAAAACGGTGAGATACAAACATCTGTGACAGGTTGCAAGCGGTTTATAACATTGGCTGGTCTGGATCGTTAATGTAAGAGCAGTGTTTCTGCAATAACCAACCGCATGTTGGAAGAGGCCCTTTATTTTATTCTTTCCAGAATAAAGCTGTGGCTGGGACAAGATCTGGCACCCAAAGAGCTCAGGGGTTGTTTTTAGACAGAATGAAAGGCACAGAGTGGCCACGGGTCTCCGGGCGCGGGGGCTGCTGGGGCCAGGCTGGTGCAGTACCTGCCCTGGAGCAGGGGACACCCAGGCAAGTGCGGGAGGCTGCAGGGAAGAGGTGGCTGCCTTGGCTTGCGCTGGCTGCAGGGAAGGAGCTGAACTGCTGCTGTCTGACTTACACACACCTGCCGTGGGTGCGAATGCCATGGTGCAGGGTGGGCTGGGAAGCCTGTACCCATTTTGCTGTGACTGAAGGTGGAAGTGGGCTGAACTGGTGAAGGACACAGCTCAGCGCCCTGCTCTGGGGTTGCTGGTTCCTCCTGCACTGAGCCAGTTCCCTCCCTGCCAGACCTTGCCTTGCGGGGGAGTGGGACGGGGAGGGAGGGATGGATTATACAGCTCAGGCTGTACCGGTACCAGTGGGGTGCTGCCAGGGCTGCTGGTGCCAGATGGAGGGAGAGCAGGGCAGGGCATGCCAGTCAGGCTTTCAAATACCTGCTGCGAGGAGGTGGGGCAGATAAAAGCAACTGCAGTTAGGGGAGCGGGTGGAAAGTTGCGTTGCCTGCCAACGAAGGGCTCTGCATAGAGCCCAGAGACAGGGACTCGGCAGTCTCCTCTCCCCATCCTGCCCTTCAGCCATGGGTGCTCTGCCCTGCCAGCGTTGCTCTGAGACAGCGTAACCATTCCTCTATCCTGGCGTGAGCTTCTCCTCTCCAGCCCCCTGGGGACACCAGAGCCACCCTCCCCTGGGACTGTCAGCCACAGTCACCAGACAGTTGTAGTGGCAAGCACCTTTGGGTTAAGTGGAGTCTTAAACGAGTTTGAGCCCAGCAGCAGTGGGAGGTAGGAGGCTGAATGCAGCTGTAGTGTAGAGGTGAAGTCGGTAAAGGTCAGGAACAGGCTGTGGAGAACCGTGCCACAGCCCTGGAGCCTGGCTCTGCTCTCAGCTGGAGGCTGTAAACCAGAGTGGAGGAGCGAGTCGGGGCTGCGGCAGCTCCAGCACACGGCTCCCCCAGTCCCCGGGGCTGCTGCGTGGGGCTGGGCACGCTCCAGCATCACCTCCGCTGCTGGCTCCAGGCTGCAGGCTCCTTCGCGCCTCGCCAAGCTCGGTGCTGGTGTCTGGTGTCAGCCCTGCAAGACGCGGGGGGGGTTTGAAACAAATCCTTCTCGTGTAACCGTTAGTTCGGTGCCGCAGCATTGAATCCCAGAAGGAACGTTGTGCTTATAGGCAGACCTCCTCCTCGCTGGCTCCTGCCCTGGCTCCCACGGATGGGAGGACACAAGGCACTGGAGCGGCGTGGGAAGAAAGCCTTCCTAGCCCGGGGTGGCGCTTGCTGGCACGACGGTGGAGACGGTGAGGCTGCTTCCAGCTAAAAGAGCCCGGTGCTATCGCTGCGTCCGCCACCCTGCTTCTGCGATGGTCCCCGCAGTGCTGGCACTGAAGGGGGAAGAGCTGAGGCGGGGGGCGAGGCCCCCGTGCAGGCACC
>NW_010560137.1:0-3546 GCF_000687285.1 Phaethon lepturus | reverse complement strand
GCGTCGTCGTGTCTTTTCTGTTTGTGGCAGGGGGCGCCCCGCCGTAGAGTCGGGCGGCTTTGCGGCAGATGAGCCTGAACCAGTAGAGCTGGGGGGCGATGAGGGAGGCATTGGCTATGTTGCAGTGCAGGGGGATGCGGAACGGCACCATGTAAATGGGGATTCCCACCTGCCTGGCGTAGGCCGCGTACATGAAGGGGAAGAGGAGAATACGGCAGAGGAAGAAGGTCACCAGGATGAGGATTCCGTTCACCTTGTGCAGGAGTGTGTCCTGCATTTTGAGCTGGGGAAGGAAGAAGGCGAACATGGAGTGAGTGGCACCCCATTGCTCCTTGGGCACTGGCTGTGCTGGGAGCGTGGAGCCGAGCAAACAGCAGGCGTGGATGGGGGGAGGGGTTTGGAGGGGGGAGGGATGGAGGATGGGTTGAATGCAGGATGGGAAGGGATGGAGGAGGAAGGGTGGCCTGGGGGGCAGAGGGCTGGGCAGGAGGGAGTGTGGTGCAGGGAGGGGGGGTACAGACAGGAGGGGGCAGCACCAGGACACAGCACAGCCCCCAGTTTGGGGATGCTGCTGGGCATGCTGCTTACTGGGGAAAGGGATGGGAACCGAATGGGAGGCAAGGAGGAGGGCAGCACTGTGAGGGAGCTTGGGGTTACAGCTGTGGGGGTGCCCCCCTCTGAGACCCCCAGCCCAGCTGCTGCATGAACAGGGGCTGATGGAGAAGGGCAGCCTGGGGGGGAGAAAGGGTATGAGCTGCTGTGGGGTTCCCAGACCTGAGCCCTGTCCCTCCTCACCTACCTGCATGAGGATTTTGCCCAGCGATACAAAAGGCGTGCTCAGCTCTGCTGTGAAGATGCAGCCCACGAAGAAGTCCCCCAGCTCTCCCCTGAAGTGCTGCAAATAAGGCCAGCAGTGAGGTGGCTGGGAGCTAACACTGAGCATCTCCAGGGGGTTGTGGGCTCCTGACCAGCAGCGATGCTTTGCCAGACACGGCCTCGATTGCAAGCCCTTGCAGCCACGTGGGGCTCCTCACAGTCTGGGTTTCACAGCGGCCATGCCCAGCCCTTACCTGGGTGACGGGGGTGAGCACGACGAGGATGAAGAGGTGGTGGGTCACCATCAGCCGCTCCTGCAGGAGGAAGCTCCGCACGCTGGCCAGTGAGTGCTTCTTCTCCACGACTCCCCTGTCCCGGCTTTTGTGCCAGTGGCAGAGGTACATGACGTAAATGTCATAGGTCATGTAGGGAACGAGGACCCAGATGTACTCTACGGCCAGCCAGTGCCTAGGGGAGGAGCAGCACACACAGAGGCATCGCAATGGCTCTGAGCACCTCGCGATGCTCTAAAAGGTGGAAGAGAGTCTTTATGTCTGAAATGGAAGCAGCAGATTTTGAAGCTAATGGTAAGCTGAGAGGTGTCAAAATTTAACTTGATTTGGCTCAGCAGAGGAAAGGTACCTGGTACGTGTGGAGGACGCCTCCTCGGCGCTGCCTCTGCTTTGCGCTTGGCCGTGCCAGGCACCGAGCTCAGCCCAGCCAAGCACAAACACAGCGCTAACAGGAGGATCTTGATTAGCCCTGCGGCCGGGTGTTTGCCGTGCGGGCTGGGGGCACAGCACTGCTCGGGATCCGGCGCTAATCCGACACCTTTGCAGCAGGTAATCTTCTCCCCTAAGCCCTGGGACTCCCAGAGCTGACACTCGGTAGAGGAAAAACTCCAAGTCGGGGTGCTCCTGCCTGCCACTCCACTTCGACTGGCTGCCTAACGCGGGGAGCGTTTGGAACGCACGTGAAGACCTCAGAGTTAGAGATGCCTGACCCGGACTTTGGAGAGTGAAGTGCAAAATATCTAATACAGGCAATAAACCCCTGTGAGACATTTGTCTGTTGGGAAATAATTGCAGGCAGCTGCCTGTTCCCAAAGCTTGTCAGAATCCCAGTTGCACAATCCAGGCAGCAGCAAGCCCTACTCTGCAGGGAGACTGGGCTCCTTAAAAAAGTCCTGAGTGAAATCACACTGATTAAAAAAAAAAACACACCACCACCCTACACTGCTGGTTAAAGAAATGTAGCTTGAGGCCCAAATAAATCTGCTTTTGCTCTCCTGCCATCTCAAGAAAAAATTTGTTGCATGCATTCCTATTTCGGATAGAAAGATATAAGTGATGTAAAGCAGGGAGGGGAAGTGACCAGCTATTGTGTTTGCAAAACTTGCCTAGGGCTTTGGAGGGCAATTATAGTGCCAGCAATATAATGATTGTCTGCCTGTGTAAATAAATTGGCAAATTTTACCGCAACCTTTGTGATGCTTCCTGGCTCTCTCTCTTGCTGTCGTTCTCCGAGACCTTCCCTGCTGAGCACTGGGCTGTATTTCCTCCAAGATTCAAAGAAAATCTAGGTCTCTGACCACAAAGTGTGCTCATTGAGCTGTTGGCCTTGGGAGCACCCGGGCAAGCACACAGCTCCAGGGAGAAGAAGGGCTGCCAGCAGCACCTTCCATCTGTGTGGGTCTGGGATTTATCATCTGCCCTATCTATACAGCAGGCATTTTATTTTAGAGCGAAAAGGTAACTCATTAGACTGCTTGGATTAAGCAGGACTGAGTAATTTGGGTAGATCTCACCAGCTAGAGCAAGGCAGGACATTTCATATCTGTGTATTAAGGGCAAGTCTGCAATGACTGAGAGCAGCCCTCCCTAAAATCCAGCGTGATGGTCAAATTCCAGCTCAGCATAGTTATATTCTTCACTCCTACAATTTTCTTGGTTATTCTGGATAATGGCTCTGTTGTTAAGCCTTCTGACCCAGATTGCGCTATCACTCCTGCTGAGAGACACATCTGGGGCAGTTTATCTCGGAGCATTGAGGACAAGGCGATGTGATTTTCCTTCAGAGCAAACTCCATACTGATTTTCTTGTTTTGGGACTCCTTCAACATCCATTTGGCATGGATATTGTGATGCACCTCTAAAATCAGTTCTCACTAGGTCTGCTTGACTCACTAGCAATTTCAGATTGCAGCAAGGAGACTCCCTACCCCTTTGGAAGTGACGATAGCTTTATTTTTTGCTGATGTACACAGCAATGTTACAGCCCATCCTCAGGAGGAGACCGGGTCTGAGCGCACTGTACAAGGCAGTGCCTTTCAGCGGGTGTACGGCCAGCACGTTTGCCCAACCCTTCACCCGAAACAGAGGAAAGAGGAACATGAAACTGGTTTTCCTCTCCCCTTTGTGTGTGCAAGCCTTTGGCGTAAACTACTCCATCTGCGAGCCGGCCGGGCACAGCCTCGGCGTGCTCCTCGCAGCACAGCAAGGCTCTCGGACGGCATTACCTGTCGTACACCACGTCTTTGCAGTTAAGGACAACTGTGATCCCCGACACCGTTGCCATCGTAGCTTGGACTGTTGACACCAACCTGAAACCGAGAGGGAGGAATTGGCTCACCCCAGATGTCACCCCAGACGTCACCCCAGAGGGGCTGAGGAGCAGGGGTGCCGGCCTCAGCACGGTTGCACCGGGAGAGCTGGTAGCACTTAGACACCC